>NC_047512.1:20236495-20412463 GCF_902827115.2 Pseudochaenichthys georgianus
GTGTGTGTGTGTGTGTGTGTGTGTGTGTGTGTGTGTGTGTGTGTGTGTGTGTGTGTGTGTGTGTGTGTGTTGCAGTCTGTGAGAATTGACGCTGGTAAACACACATGTCGAAGGTATTTGTCACTCTGCTCACACACTGTTTTTCCATCTTGCTGTTACCTTGGAAGCACTGTAGCCATGGCAACAATAGATGTCAGTTTTGGGGCGGGGGAAGGGGAGGGTTTGACGAGATAGTAAGTCAAGGCCATGTGAAAGAGACTGACATAATGAGAGATGCAAACATGCAGATCATTTTTGTATGAAGACCTGTTGCCTGGAAGAAGTGTTTTACTCCCTCTGTACTAGTTATAATAAAAGCCTGTAAACCACATTCATATAAATCGTACAAATCCAAACAGGCTGTATAAATGAATGGGCACGCTGAGAAGAGGACCAGTACCAGAAAGAAAATATAAACTATTAATCGTGTGCGGTCATTAAAACCTATTTGTTGAGGCAGGCCATTATCGTTTTTTCCGTGCAAATTAGACCGCAGGACATTTTCCAAGTGAGTGCATATGGCATCTTTTCCTCTTTTTCTCACTCCACAAGCACAAGACACATCTTCCCAGGGGTGTAAAAAGGAAAGGTGTAAATGTGTTGCTTGTCTAAATAATAAGATTCACTGACATTGTGCAAAACTGAAAAACAAGCCTTTTTTACCTCTCCAGTTCAAAACATGAACGAATGGGATGTGCCTACGGCTATTTGCAGGTTGCTCTAATTCTAGTGTTGTGTTGTTGTACTTGAGCGTCTCTCCCTCTCTTTCCCCAACATGTTGGCTATATGCAGGATTAATACAGCATGTGTGTAGCGTGTTCTGGGAGGCGGCAGATAACTTGCTATCCAGGATCCTGACAGGGAGACCGTGCACGGCTGTAATATTGTGTGATTAGATTCCTGCAATGATTGATCCTTTGAGCACAAGCTCATCACTGTGCTCTGGAGAAGAAAAGAAACCCTGCTTTGCCGTGTTTGCCCCCTGCTCCTTCTTGAATATTTGCATGGCTGCTTGTCGGTTCTGTCTGTTTTCATCAAGGATGCGTGTTGTTTCTCTGCGCTTTCTGTCAAGTGTTCTTTTTTCCAGCCTCTCTTTGTTGGTAGTTTTCTCCCACCTGTTGTGTTGTCTGCCTGGTTTAGCCTGGCAAGCTCGCTGCTGTTTTCTTTCCCATGTGTTTTGGCCTCCGACGACCCATCTCTTCAGCAACATTCTCACCTTGCATTTTCTCCCCTCCCTTATGAATTTTTCATTTCCTTTCCCCTATATCTCTTTCTTCCTTCTTTACTACCTGCAGCATTGTTGTCTCAATCTTCTCTTTGGCTCCTTTCCTTCTCCGTCACTCATCTGCCTTCTTCTTGCTTCCTGCTTCCTCCCTCCCGACCTTCAACATTTTATTTATATGCTTTTTTCCAACATTTCAAATCCTTTTCCATTTTACCCCTCTCCTTTGTCCTCTCCCTGTTGTTTGGCCCTTTTCTTCCTCGTTTTTTCTCTCTCTCTTGTCTTCTAATTTTCTCCACAAACTGCTCCATACCTCCCTTCTCTCTTTCCTCTCTCTCATATGCCTCCATTCTTTCTCTCATTTGCTTCCTTTCTCTATCACCCACACTCCCGAGCACTGGTGTGAGTGCTTATTAAGTCATCTTGTCATTCTCCTCTCTTAGCATCCAGCGGTGTGTGTGTGTGTGTGTGTGTGTGTGTGTGTGTGTGTGTGTGTGTGTGTGTGTGTGTGTGTGTGTGTGTGTGTGTGTGTGTGTGTGTGTGTGTGTGTGTGTGTGTGTGTGTGTGTGTGTGTGTGTGTGTGTGTGTGTGTGTGTGTGTGTGTGTGTGTGTGTGTGTGTGTGTGTGTGTGTGTGTGTGTGTGTGTGTGTGTGTGGACTAGATGTGTATTTATTCTAAAACTAAATATTGGCATGGTCATATGTGTGTACATTAGCAGTATTTGACACACTTATATCCCAAATATAAGTGGCACTCTAATATGAGGAAGTGCCATGTGGTGGATTAGTGTGCGTGCCTGCCTTGACAGTAAACAAACACTGCAAACACCCTCCAGCTCTTCAGTCATCACTCACAGGCCGAGGGTTGGTAAGCAAACAGATGTGTGTGAGCATGCAAGCATGGGAGTGTGTATGTATTATTACACATGGGTTCTTAATATTTTATCTCTGACCCTGAAATAATGTCTTCAAGTTTGTCTTCAAGCAGAGTGAGCTATTGGACTTTCAGTGAACCACCCAAAGGCCACTCAGGGATTGGGCTCATGTCCACTGGCTTGGATGTTCACTGTGGAAAACAATGCGTCTCAGAAACAGCTTGAATTCACGCCTTGCAACATGATTATGTTGTGTAGATTTTGCATGGTGTAAACAGGACTGTTGCAGCTTAAATCCATTGTTTAAGATACTTCCTCCATTTACCCAGGGAGCCCATGGCCAGTAGAGCTGCTACTTTCTTGGAGAGCACTCTCTGACATTATAGAGGCCGGTGAGGGCGAGCCCTCTCCATCGCCGCCAGGACGGCAGATTAAACCAATTCAGATTATGCAAATTACACTTTCTGGCAAGGATTACAGGACACCGTACTAGAAGGAAAGAGAGAGCGAGGGAGAGAGATAAGAAAGCAGGATTCAGCGGGCAACAGAAGAAAGGAAGCGATAGAGGAGAAGTGAGAGCTAACATTATATGAGAGTTACAGGAAAGCTGGGAGTTAAGCCCTGTTTCTGGGCTGGAATAAGTGTGTGTCTGTTGATGTAAGAGTTGTTTTTAGTGGCTGGCTGGGGAGAGTGACAAGCTGTCTTTTGTTTGCTGACAGTTCAGGTCACGGCTTAATACTGAAAAAAAACTGAAATGAGTTCAGGGTTTTGGCCCCTGTCAAACTCTGAATATATGATTTTGTAACTGACAGAAGGGAAGATCTCAAGACGTTTTTTAGGTCAGTTTTTGGAACCGGCGAGATTTACAGTTTTAGTTTAAAACTAACAATGAATCATGCAGGCTTATTGCAATCCATTTTTATAAAATGTTCTAATACGGCACACAGAGCATTTATATAGCATCAAACAACTATTTGCAATGCAAAGATATAACGGAGTCACGTCTACCTGAGCAGAGAATGTGCCCCACTGGCTAGCTAATGGCTGCCGCTCTGGCAAAAACCACTAAAAACGAGTCGCAGCATTTTCGCAGAAACCTAATACTCGTCCTCCAGTTCTCCTGCAGGTTATCACTGTTAGCTCTGTTTGCATTGTTTTCGCTCTTAGCATTGAATAGTTTATAGTATGTACAACAAAGACTCTATCAGATTAATTTGACATTTTAAAAGAGATTTCAGAGGTTTCCTGAGTAAGAATCTCTAAACCGCAGTCAGTTTCAAGTTATTTAAATAAAAAAAAGAGAAAACAGAATACTCTTGGACTGGCAGAGGAGCCAATCCTCTACTCTGTAATAGCCACATCTGGATTACTGAATGGACACATTACATGTCACTTGAAATACTACGTCCCAAGTTGTGGACCAACGTAGTTATTACACGTTTAGATGTGAGACTGGGTTGGGTCCACAGGGTTTCCTGGGGCCCATAAGTGGGAACCTCGGTTTTTTCATTTTTGATTTAAAAGTCAGAGCAATCCGGTCAAAGTAGGATTGTGGAATTTTGTGACTTCTAATGTGATTTTGACATGTGAATCCTAAATGCTAAATTGTACGTTAAATGTCCGTGAGCCACCTTGTGTGAATTGATCACATGTGAAATGGTTAAATGTTGTCTCTGCTTTGCTTTTAATGTTGCTATAGAATCTGCCTTTTGTATTTCTTTATCATTGCAATTTGCACTGCACCTTCTTTTTTTAATTGGAATTAGCTTTATGGTGAAGTGTTATAACAACTATTGTGCTATAACATTTGTCAAGATTGTCCTTTAATATATTTGATATACTATATACCACATCAATTGTATACTTTCTGTAGAAAGGAGTGTAGCTCAGATGAATGGCAGCATGCAGCTTTCTTGTTCCTGTTGCTCCACGACAGAAATGTTGCTGATTGGTCACAGTGAGAGGCTGCTGAAGGCTGATTACTTGAACGAACACAATATACACTTAATCATCCTTAACAAGTGATGTTCACACTGCATCTTTTAAATGTCTGGCAAATTGAATTAAATGCTACTCTTGCCACTACATTTAATTTGACCCAGCACTGCTGCTGTAATCACAGACCAGTAAATAAAGCAAACCTTCAGTTGGTAACTCTGTGGGAAAGCTCTTGGTAGAGCAGAGCCCCCTGCAGCCTGCGAGCCAGTGGCTTCACTTCAGCTGGGCCGTCACAGCTTCTCTTAACATTAACACTGCGGATGGGTGCCAGCTGGACACAGAGATAGTAGCCTACAGCAAATACACCCTTACCTCATGCTTTACATTTAAAGAACATGGCACATTTAATTTGTTCCTATTTTCAGAGCGTTATCATTTTGGCACATGACCTACCAGCTAAATCTGATATAACTCATGCAATGAAATGTACAATACGTCTTTGAGAAAACTGTGACGCACAATGGTGTCCTTTATGTTAGTTACTGCTGCCCCCTTGTGGCAGTTTCAGGATATAGCAGGTCATTCTTTCTAGGCAGACACAATATTACTTACAATATATCATATAAAGACAATGTAAAGATAAGGGGGGTGGATGCTTTATTCACACTAGGTATTCTCTGATTCAGATAAATAATTTTCCAATTATAGATCAAGTCACTTTAAAAGCACGTATAAGATGAGATGAGATAAGATATTTAGGAGTCATAGCAGCAACACTTTATTTAGAAAAGTCACTTTGTAAGCCTTCTGTTGTTCAAGGATGACTGTGTGACTCAATGGAGCCAATTAATCAAGTGCTGATGTGCTCACACACACACACACACACACACACACACACACACACACACACACACACACACACACACACACACACACACACACACACACACACACACACACACACACACACACACACACACACACACACACACACACACACACACACACACACACACACACACACACACACACACACACACACACACACAGTCACGGAACAAACACATAAGGCCGTAGAGCAGTAGGTGTTGTGGCAGTGTGCTCAGGCCGGACCCTAAAGTTAGAGCTCTGTTCCCAAAGTGAAGGACACAGTGACTCTAACAGAGGGGAGTAGGGGGGACGGGGGACAGAGGGAGAGTTAGTGGGATGGAGAGAGGGGCAGGATAAGAGAGGACGATGCCCCAGGGAGTGGAGGGACGGGGGGATAAAAAGACAGAGACGGAGAGAGGCAGTCGAGTGCTGATCTCAGTGTACGAGGAGGCAGGATGGATGGGAGGTTTAAAGGCATGAGATGGAGAGAGAAACAGAAGCTAACTGTAGAGAGAATTGCATGAAAGTCATTATAGCAAGTGTAAACGTTTAGAATAAGTTAGTTATTGTACATTTCTACTTGGTAAAAGGGAAGGAATACAAAAATAAAAACCTTCAAACAACTGAAGAAATAAGAGTGGAGTTGGAGCGTAATCTTCTGAAGGCCAGTGAAATAAGTAGGTATCAAAATGGAAAGCGAGGAGCAGAGTGAGAACAGTTTACGTACTATAGCCATCATTCTTCTGTGCTGTGCGGCCGTCAAAATGCTGCACCTACTGGGAGTCATCTCTGTGGAGGGTGAGTCAGTACAACTGCTATCAGAACTGTAATCCAGCACTTGCCCAACCAGCAGAGTTGAAAAAGAGTTTTCACTTATGCAAGCTATTGGAATAATAACAAAAAAGATCAGGATTATTTATGTGTGAAGATAAAATATGTTGAAAATAGATAATTTGTATTCAGCGGTAACTTTCAGAGAAAATACATTTTAATTCATTATGAATCAATGTATTTTTAGAAGCTGCAGACTGGCTGCTTGCACTCTCAACCGCGTGTACTGTAATTCATTCTGAACAATTTCCATTAGCAACTAATTGTATGGGTTTGCTTTGTGCCTACTCTCACCTATGGTCATGAATGATGGGTCATGACTAAAGGACGTGATCACGGATACAAGCGGCTGACATGGGTTTCTTCCGGAGGGTAGCTGGCATCTCCCTTAGGGACAAGGTGAGAAGTTCAGTCCTCCAGGAGGGACTCGGAGTAGACAAACCGGGCACCCAGTAAGGATGCCACAGGGCCGCCTCCTTAGGGAGCTGTTCCAGGCACGTCCAGCTGGGAGGAGACCAAGGTGCAGACCCAGGTCCAGCTGCAGGGAATATATCTACATGCTGGCCTGGGAGCGCCTTGGAATCCCCCAGTCAGAGCTGGTTGATGTGGCCAGGGAAAGGGAAGTTTGGGGCCCTCTGCTGGAACTGCTTCCTCCGCAACCCGAGGATAAGCGTTGGAAAACGAATGGATGGATTATGGGCTTTCTGTAGAGGGCTTATTTATTTTTTGTCTGCTGCTTTCTATGTTTTGAGTCTCTCCTAACCACTGTGATCATACATTCAGTGTTTGCTTTATTGACTGAGTAAAGGTGTATAGCTCCTTTGAAAGTGGAATGTGAACTGATCTTGGCTCTCCCACTTGTTTTATTAATAAGGTCAGTTTAACTTTTTCTCTTTCATAGAGGAGGCTTACTTATAGATGTACTTGGTGATGTGTGACTTTGACTGATACCATCACCATTTTTGTATGTGTCCATGTTTTGTGTGTGTGATTCTGCGGTATATGTACAGTATAGACTATGTCTGGAAACCCCTGGGGTTTGTGTATAATCTCACCTTGAGCCATCACTTTGAACTTCCTCCATCCTGATGTGACACTGAAAAACACTGAGCTGCCTGAGTGATTAAATGAAGGGCCTTTGGGGGTTAGCGTGTGTGTGTGTGTGTGTGTGTGTGTGTGTGTGTGTGTGTGTGTGTGTGTGTGTGTGTGTGTGTGTGTGTGTGTGTGTGTGTGTGTGTGTGTGTGTGTGTGTGTGTGTGTGTGTGTGTGTGTGTGTGTGTGTTATGTAAAGATATAGCACGTATAGCTACTTAACAGGAGTTATACAAATGCACAGTGCACCCACACAGTAAGAAAGTAGTGGGAACAGAGTCATTAGCTGGATAAGGTATTTTGTATCGATAACATTAATCTCTTTTCTCAGTACTTTTCCCTTTCAACAAGATTAATGCTTCAAAGTTCATTTAAATTCAAACTTGCTTTTGCTCATAAATCATGAAACAGCATTTGCAGTTGCAGTATTTATCAAATCAGAACACTGGACTGGGTTTTAATAATGCAGAGTGCTGCCCATGATTCTCTGAGATATAACATTTGAAGAGGAGTTGGTGTAATGAAGCTTTACAGGGCGCTGAGGTTCTTGCCACAAAGATAAAGATTTCTATTTCATGAATGTTGATGTTTTAAAATATTGAGTGCCAAGGACAGTGTGAACACTGCACTCTGGGACACTTAATTAAAGCCGGACAGGAGCCCTTAGAAATGCTTTATTATCACTATATCGGCTGACACTATGACTCTACCACCTCCCATTCAAATGACTGTCTCCAGATCCTCTGCAAAACACAGTTATCATCTGTAAACTGACAGAATTCATTTAGCAGGTAAATGCTAAAGATACATGGAAATTGTACCTGATGAACATGCAGTCCTTTGAATGGGCAGCCAGCTCTTACTAAGGATTATGTGATTTAGTGAACAATATAATATATAATCATTTGGAGAATACATTTTTTTTTCTCAAGTCAGAAACTTATAAATGCCTTAGTAGAGACGTTCCTTAATGTTTTAAGTGCCGTCTGAATGTATGTCAAACATTAACACTTTGCTCAACTGCTGAGTGTCAATGGGATCAAATAATATAATCATGATCCCATGGCATGCAGGAATTTAGCAACATTTAGCATGTTATTTATGGGTGAATTAGGGTGCGCATCTTTCAAAGATTTGTCTGAGTGAGGCCCACATTCCCAGTGTTTAAAAGCTCAGCCTATCCATCACTGGGAAACGAGAGGATGATAACCTCAGGGCTCTCTGGTAGCTTCCTTACTAAAGCAAACACAGCAGGAACAGGCAGAAACAGCATCATAAAACGTACCCTCTTATTAACCACCGGTACGTTATTTTGTCAAGCGTTTTACTACTGCACCTTATGACCACTTTATCATGTTCTGAAATAGTACGGCCATTTCTATTAAATTATGCATGGTTATAAGATTATGCATAATTACATTGTAGATTGCTTCAGGGAGTATGCATGCACTTAGGTGTTACTAGTATGTTTAGATATTGGCAGTGTAAGATTGTGTGCGTGTTTGTGTACGTGCGTGTGTGTGTGTGTGTGTGTGTGTGTGTGTGTGTGTTTGTGTGTGTGTGTGTGTGTGTGTGTGTGTGTGTGTGTGTGTGTGTGTGTGTGTGTGTGTGTGTGTGTGTGTGTGTGTGTGTGTGTGTGTTGAGTCAGGGTCAATGGTTTGTCCTCTCTCCCCTCCCCTCCAGCGAGGACAGTAATAAGATGTTAATGATCGTGCCGGTGAGACAAGGGACATGGAGCTATTAGACTGACCCCTACCTCTCTTCTTCTCCTCTTCCCTCCTTTCCTTTTCAACCTCTTAAAAGTCTTATTATTTTCTACCTTTTAATGGATTGGATGAATAACATTTTGAACTTGATGGCAGATTATTTTTGCTGTGTCACATATTTATTTTCTTCTGTTTTATACTACTTTGATTTTCTTTCTTTCTCTTCCTTCTTGCTTCCACACTCTTTTGTTGTGTGTTGTGTATCAGCTATTAAGAAATATGTATTTTTGTTTCTTCAGACAAAGCTGATGATGACTTGGAGATTACGATGGTGTGCCATCGACCGGAGGGCCTCGACCAGCTAGAAGCTCTAACCAACTTCAGCAAAAAGGAGCTCCAAGTGCTGTACCGGGGCTTTAAGAATGTAAGTGACCAGGCACGTTCATTACTAACACAACTATTACAAATAGTAATTCTTTACTTCCAACTATAGGTTTATCTAAGCATCGTACAACCAAAGAAATTGATATTTGGCTAGGTAATATGCTTTTAATGGAGGTGGTTTATTAGACTTCCATTAGGCACCAGTAGCTGTCCACAGTATCAGCTTGGTGTACTTAAGATACTGAAGATGTATTTAAATAATCTGTAAATTATCGTTCTTTCTTTTTTACTTAATAATAAAGTACTACACATAAATGCTCAAGTACTGCAAAACAATCGGGTATCATGTTAGGACCCTTTTGGTGTCTCTTTTGCCAATGTACAGCTTAATTAAAGCTCTATGTAAAAACTTGACTCAATAGTGACACCCTGGAGAGACAGTCAGGATATGAAATTGCAGTCTGTTCTACTTTTAGTGATATTACATAAAATTAAACAAAAAACTAAAGATGTTGAATGCATAGCGAGTCTCCCATTAATGTTGTGTAATCCTTTAATTGACTCAATCTGACTTTCTCCCTCTCCATCACCACTCTTCTGTCTCCCTCTCGTTCCAGGAGTGTCCAAGTGGCGTTGTGAACGAGGAAACTTTCAAGCAAATATACGCCCAGTTCTTCCCTCATGGAGGTAAAGAGAGTGTGTGTCGTGATGTTTGAGTCTATACCTGTCCTTGTCTCACTATTTTTGTTATCCAGTGTACTGACAAGCGTTTTCTTCTTCCTCCTGCAGATGCCAGCACCTATGCACACTACCTTTTCAACGCCTTTGACACAGCACATAGCGGCTCCATAAAGTTTGAGGTTTGCTTGATTTCTCCTATTTGAATGACACTGTTTCCAAACTAACTCTCCTCTGAATTGTTTTTAATTCAGTCCTTTTTGTCTCCATCAGGATTTTGTTACAGCTCTGTCCATCCTACTGAGGGGCTCCATCACTGAGAAGCTACAGTGGACCTTCAACCTTTACGACATCAACAGAGATGGATACATCAACAAAGAGGTGTGTGTTTGTGTACTTTGTACTTTCATGTTAATCTCACACTTCTTATTGGTATGTGTTTACTCTCCCCTTGTTTCATAGGAGATGACGGACATCGTCAGAGCGATATACGACATGATGGGGAAGTACACTTACCCTGTCTTGAAAAACGATGCTCCCAAACAGCATGTGGAGGCCTTCTTTCAGGTAACAACATCTTAGGCGGCAGACCAAAAAGCAACAACATAGTTAGTGAGGATTGACCAAACAAGGATGCATCAGTCGAGCACATGCCTCACATTTCTAAAAGCATAACAAAAACCTGGTACTTGTACTACTTGCAAAAGAAACACAAAAAAACTAAACTTGCAATAAAAGAATAAACAACACTGAACAAAACCAAAACACTGATGCAAAGGGCAATGCGTGATAAGACATACTCATAGGCTGCAGATTTAAGTAGGTGGTCTATTTATTTAAAAAAAAGTATCTATCTTAATGAATATTGAATAATATCTTCCCTATAACACCTTTGCATTTCTCCTCACAGAAAATGGACAAAAACAGAGACGGTGTGGTCACTCTGGATGAATTCATCTACTCTTGTCAAGAGGTACTTTTCTTTAGATTCACATTCTTATAATTACATAATAGAGGATCCCTTTAACTTTGCAAAAAAAGGCATTTGAATATATTGCAGTAGCACATGTCTTGTGTAAATGATTGAATTAAAGGTGGCTGAAACCATTTATGTAACAAAGCTGTGTTAATGTTATTAGAAAAACCTGTGCTTCCTATTGTGACAACATGCCTAATAAACTAAAACTGCAGAAAACAGTGATACATGCTAATTTCAGTTTAAAAACTAAAAGTAAACATTTTATTTTATTTATACCAAAGGGCCTGTTTCCTCATATTCTTTGCTTTCTCCTCTGCACATCTCACTATATTGGCTATTAATTATGGACTTTGCTTCCTTTTTTATCAATGTGTTCAATGTTATCAATGTATTCTGTAGAGTGATCACTGACCATCATTTTACAGGCTTTCACTGCCCCCTAGTGGCCATTAATCTGAATTAATTAGTGTTTGTTGGATTACTTTCTCCTCACGCTCAGTTTTTTTCATTTTCCATCTTCTTTGCACAGGATGAAAATATCATGAGGTCTCTACAGCTCTTTGAAAATGTCATTTAGACAACAAAGAAGAGGGATGCGGTACAAAAGACAAGTGCAAGATAAGAACAAAGAAGAAAAGAGATTAACACACAAGAGAAAAGGAACAGCATCGCTTGCATTGGAAACAAATCATGGATCTTGTCGCTTAAAGAGGGATGGTTGCCAGAAAACTTAATGGAAACCATTGTGCTGAAACATCCATGGAGACAAACGTTTTGGAAAAGATTCTTTGGACTTATACCTTTCATTTAACCTCTGTAACCATTTACCTCTTCTCCATCTCCCTCATTTTTGCAGTCGTTACTGACAGTGTGTATTTCATGTCATTTTGTAAAGTCTGATTCTGTCTCATTTGGTCAAATACTTTTAATACACTTGTAAATTGAACCATATTAACAAGCAGGACTGGAACAGCTGAGAACAGTCCAATGCATACGTTGTGCATTAGACTTTAAAATAATAGCTGTTTTCATCGTGAATTTCTGTGTCATCACAACAAAGCTGAGCATTATTGTGAAGCATGCAAGAGAGAGGCCTACGCCGTATTTAACATGGGCTTTGTGCCGTGATAAATAACTCAAAAATATTCTCAACCAAGTGTATACATTTTGGAAGCAATGGTCTGACAGAGCCACCTCATTTTGTTTTCAGACTAAATTCAGACACAGGCCTGTAAAGGTTTGCAGAGCTGAATGTAACCTCAGCCAGCGTGCAGTCTTACGTCTCGTGACAGCTTGCTACAGTCCTCTTTACACCCACTGTGTTCATGTGGTGTTGGTCAGTGTTTCAATGTTAGAACGACTACACTGTAAATATTTAATTGTTGTATTTGTGGCTTGTTCTTGCCTTGTCTTTGTCTGCGTGTTTCTTATTCTGACTATCTGTCTGTCTCACTGTCAAATGGATTTAATGTAATAATTCTACCTGACACTCATTGCTTAATAAAGGATACATTTAGAGTTTAACTGGCACACAGATGCAGAGTGACACAGGTGTGTGTGTGTGTGTGTGTGTGTGTGTGTGTGTGTGTGTGTGTGTGTGTGTGTGTGTGTGTGTGTGTGTGTGTGTGTGTGTGTGTGTGTGTGTGTGTGTGTGTGTGTGTGTGTGTGTGTGTGTGTGTGTGTGTGTGTGTGTGTGTGTGTGTGTGTGTGTTTTTTTTTCTGTTTTCCTGAATATAAGTGTGTTTTTGTGGCATGTAGCAACATCATCTTTTGGAAGAATTGGTCAAGCTCAACTGGCTGTGTTTCTGCCAGAGAGGAGAGTGTTGTCGTCAGTTCTGTTTGTTAGAAATGTCGACTCGGAGCCACCAACCTTTCACTGTGAAGGAGAGACAAGAGAGGGGAGCTAGAAGAAGGAAGGACGAGTGTGGAAACAGAATAAAAGAAGAGTAGAGAATAAGACAGAAGACGAGAGAGACCCAGTCACTGATTCTGAAGGAATGGAAGCCATGTTTCAAACAAGAGCCTTTTTTTTTTTTAAGATTGAGCAAGACGAAAATACAGAATAATAAATGATTTAGTGTCAGGCCCACTCACTGTGCTAACAATTGTTTAATAAAGATTCCTTGCTGAGATGTGTTGCGGCTCATCTCAATTATACCCAGAATAACTTTAAGATAGACTGACAGAAAGGAAGACAAACAGACAGACAGAATAAAGCTGTCAGAATGAAATAATGTGTGTATTGAAATATTGTATAAAATCATTATATTTATCAATACAATTTTCAAGAAACTAAATGAATTCATGTCTGCTATTTTTTGTACCTTGTCACGTCATAACATTTGCATTTGTATAGCTTATAATTGTGTATTACAACCGTAAAACCATTTTTATAGTGCGCCATAAAGAGCAGGAGCAAAAGGGGTCACAAGAACAGTTTATATTGTTATTTACACATATACAATGAAAGTACAAAAGAGTTGTACATTTGTGCCTCAATCCCGGAGGACACACAAATAAAGTATGATAGATAATGTGCATATAACGTCACCACCATAACTGAACATGCATCACTCCCTTTATTATCCAATTTACAGCCTCCTTCATATTTTCTTCACTTCTCTCCCCTCTAATCCTGACATCTATTTTCTTTGTATTACTGTGCACAAAAGCATTTATCTCCCATAATATAACATTTTAGGCACCATTTATAGGGCTACTCTGGTACACCACACCTTTGTATGCACAGGTAATTGTGGTGTTGCATTTATAAATGAGATTGGAAGAAAATGTTAAGCACCAGAACATTCAAAAATATAATCTTGTGAAGACATATTGTTGTGTATTTGGATAAAACAAAGCAGGATTCTTAATTATTATTTTTTTCCAGACACATTTTTGAGCAGGTTCTCTTATGTATTAAACGGGTGTTGTAGGCGTTGCCTTCATATGGCTGGTGTTTTCCCCTAAAGAAACAAAGCCAACCCTTTCAAGATGTTTCAAAATGGTTACTTTAAGTCAAGGGGTTAACACACATATTTGTCCCTCTTATCCTAGTAAACATAATTGGTACACGCATAAGAGGAAAATAATAATGTGACAAGAATTGTTAAAGTTCAGTTTCCCTTTTCGAGTGGAAAAAGGCTCACGGTTCCAAAGGACAGAGTTGCAAGATTTACTCGAAGAAAGTTCTGTCTCATCTCCAAAACAAACACCACTCACCATCATTTCCGGTCAATTTGTTCAACCGTCCACTCAATTGGCTGTGACCAATTCCTCATTTATCAGGTGCAACATTTTTTTATCCATTGCATGGATCATAGTCAGTGTTCGTCCTCATGTAGGACTCATTTATTTTATTTATCCTCCCAAGGATAATAGCTAATGCCTATCGATTAGAGTGTTTATTCCCTCTCCTCCGCCCAGGGTTGGAGGTTCTGCAGGGCGTACAGGGAGGAGTTATGCGCGCACAGTGGATCCGACACCGCTGATTCGCTGAGGGACTTCTGGAGGGCGGACTGCTGCAGCTGCAGGATCAGGCGATTGGCCTGCTGACGCTCCGCCTCCCTCTCCTCGGCTGTCTGTCTCCTGGAAACAGACAGGTGGAAAAAAAACATTGAAAAATGAATATAAGGATCAATTAAAAAGTGAGGTTATGTGCGGTTAAATAACAGACACAACGAGAAAGCACGTGGGGAACTAAAACATGTGCACAAACCGCAGTGGTAAATTCTTAGAATATAATTAAAATGAGGTCAGTGATGTAAAGATGTCAACGTTGGTGTCCTTAGCTAAACAAAATAAAAACATGATTTCCAGCAAATACAGTTGCGGTAATAATTGGTCAAAACTACATTTTACTCTGCCTATAGTGTTGTAATTGTAGAAGAAATTGAATGAGAAGAGGAGGATGACAATAGCCTATTGTTTTAATTGCTGGTTAGGTTATGGTCAAAGTTGTATTCTTCCGTGTCAATGGGGTCAATAAACAGGAAGTGGCGCTTGATAAAAGTTTGAACTGGACAGCCAAAACAGACGTAACACTTGTGTAAATGTGATGAACTACGGTTGCAAATGTGAGTCCAGACAAATATGTACTAACCTCCACTTGGTCCTGCGGTTCTGGAACCAGGTTTTGACCTGTGCGTCTGTCATCTTCAGACCTTTGGCCAGGGCTGCCCGCTCGGCGCTGGCCAGGTACTTCTGCCGGTGGAAACGCTTCTCCAGCTCGCAGATCTGAACCCTGGAGAAGGAAGTACGGGGCTTTTTCCGTTTGGGTGGCGTGCGGTTCTGGTACGGATGTCCTATCCGCCGTGTTACGGCGAATGGCACCAGAGCAGCTGCAGGGAACAGAGAGAGAGAGAGACCGGTGAGTAGAAGATTTCCTCCAGCACCAAACACTCTGTATGGAAATACAAGGCCATACATCACAGATATCTGCCCTGTTTGACAAGAATTCCCTATTTAGACTGTGTACGCCTTATGTGAAATATGTGAGAGGAAATATATTGTGGAAGATGAGTCTGGCCAATGAACAAGGCAACTCAGGGAAATAAATACATTCTTATTTTTAAATCGTTTGAGGAGAAACTGATCATGCTGCTATTACAGAGAGGACAACAGGCCTGTCGGCCTATTTATCTTTACTTTCTCTATGAAACGTCTTTCTTTGTAAAGACATCTGTTCGTCTTTACCTCTGTGCTAAATACAGAAGACATAACACAGGTTTTTTTATTGTATATTATTTTTTAATGTAGTTTTAAGACGTAGCCGAAATTATCCAACATCCCAATAGTGTGTTTCTTATTTATCTTCAATGTAGACTATAATTAACATTTGTAGTACATTTTCACTATAGTAATACAATATGTCAATACATTCTATCTGTGTATTATTTATAAACAAAGCCTGACAAAGCTGTGTGATAGTTACACAACTACATTTGTTTTGCTCAACTACGTGATGTAGAAATGAGATATTGAACTCCTAACACAAGTGAAGTGGGTAAAAGGTGTTTAATAATAATCAGTAAATGTAGGGTAATCCAGTATTTAAATAAACATTTAAAAACTTGCGTCCTGTTGTTGTTTTTTTCATTTCAGCCTTTAAAATAATTAAAGTAAAAGCATTTCAGTTGGCTGCTAAAAACCTTTACAAATATTTGGCACAGGTGTTTTTTTTAAATGATTCAACAGCAGTTACTAATATTTTAAACATTATGCAATCTTAATGAGGGGAATCCGTTAGGTGTTATGGGCTACCTGATAATCTGTCCTTGGCGAACCTGTTTCCTATCCAGGGGAAGCACAGCCCTCCAAACCCAGGGATAGCGCCCTGCACGGGGGCCGGGGGTCCCAGGGCTGTCATGGGTCTGTGTGCCGGGACTCGAATCACTCCCCGGCTTGGCAAACTCCTGCTATCCCCGTAAGAACCCGACGCCTCCACCGGAGGCATTATACCGGAGAGGGAGATGGATAGCGCGGTGTATGATGGCCCGCTGGCCCCGGTCTGGCTTCCTAAACTGTAATAACCGTCCCCGTTGCTTAGATCGACTCCACTTTGTCTTCCTGACGTGCGCCCGGTTTCTAGCTCCGTACCGGCTCCCAGAATCTGGTCAATGCCGAAGCTGATGGGCTCGTGGTGAGCCGGTTTTGGAGGAGGGCTCGGCGCGCTGGGTGCTTGCTCCATTCCCGTTGCTCTGTCACGAAGAGGAAATGAAAAACTGAAAAATATATGTTTTAGGGGGAATCACGACAGGGTCAAACTGAAACAACTGTAATTGCCAGTTGTGTCTCCATCGCGGTCCAGCAGTGTTTCCAGAATCCAGCGTATCCTTGTTGTCTCTAACAGGCCTCTTTCAGAGGACTGGGTCCTCTCTGCGCGCTCTACTGAAACTTTGATGGGCGTTTGGAGAGATGTGACGCTCTGTCCTCCTCTCTGCACGTCAAAACGCTCAACTCCGTCCTCCTACATCCCTCTCCACTATTCATTGGCTGGAACCTGAATAACTGATTGAATGTTAATAGGGGTAGGCCCACAATTTGGCACAATAACCAAGATTTCCCATAACCACAGGCGTCAGTTTGTGTTATATCTATGGCAAGATAAGGCATCACAATGCCTTCATAGTGAATCAGTTATTGACGTTGTCGTTTACATTTTTTTTATTATAACGGAGAGTAAGGAGCAAGCAACATATTCATGAAAATGTATATGACATGTCAGAAGAAATCGCACCAGCGATCACTGAAGATCAGTGTTGTTTTTTAGCGTCTTTAGCGACAAACATCTAATATGTTATTGTTTCAACCAACTGGTGTTGAGTCAGTCATATTTCTGGATTCTTCTAGTCCCCATAAATGTCTTCACTGTGAACGGGTTTATAAGTTTTGGTGATAAATGATGTCAGTGGGAAAAAAAAACTTTTCCCCACCTAAGGGTCTGATGAATTGATGCTTCTGCCCATTACCACTATTCAGGCGAGACACAAAATGCTCATCATTTGTCGTCCTGCTGTCTGTGTCACCCCTTCAATCTGTATCGTATGTCACATGCAGAATGTACGTGAATAATAGTTTACACAAAAACTAGTTGCAAGTTATAAAGTGCTTTATAACCTGAAGACTGGATATATTATAAAGGAGAGACCAAAAGGAAGAAAACACGGTTTGAGATGTTTTCCCTTTTATTTAAAAACCTATTCTTATCATCCTCGCCAATTATCAATTGTGGAGAATCATTTTGTTATTTTAGTTTTAAATATATACCTTTACATTCAGGCGTTTCAACAGTTTTATATTGGTTTTTTTATTAAAACAAAACATAACTTATGAAACGCTTTTCAGTAGAATGCATCGGATTCAAAGCCTTAGATGTAGTTGTATAAACAAATCACATCAGTCATGTTCACGCGTTAATTCATGATTGATTTTTTTTTAAAATCATACATTCATTGAAACACATTAACTAAACAATCAATTTCAACATTTTATTAAATATGGTAAATGTGTGATTATTTAGACAGAATAATACCACAAGCAAGTATAATTATTGTGCCGGTGTATGCGTAATTACGCACAATAAATCCACCACATCTATCTTTAAAATAAAAAGACAGCAGCCTTATTGAACATTGGCAGTGAATCACCAGCGTCTTTGAGGTTGGCAAAGCATAACGTGGCCTTATTTGCTCCTGGTAGCCAGTGCCACATTAAATGACCTGACAAGGGAAGGCCATGGGCTACTTCAGATAAAGTGTCCGGCCTCTGTGCTAACCACTCAGATTCAATGTAACAGGCGCCCAAAGTGACCGGGTAATCAGATTTTCACTAACTTGTCTAAGGGACAGACAAATGCGCGTCGGGTTCGGATGCGGCAGGTGGCTTTTTAGGCTATCACATTACAGTACTTAAACAAACTAATGGCCAACATATTCATTTAGTGACAATGGAGTTTATACTTCTCGGCTTTTTAAAATATCTGCTCAACCTGTTCATTGACATCATTTTTTAATATGCCTAATGTTCTTATTTATATTTATTTATCTAAACTATTCATGGGTTAACATTTCGTATTTGGGTTATCCGGTCTTCTTGGCAAAAATGTTATGTTGACTATTAACTATTATTGTCAGTGGTGTATGATTGTTATAGGCTATGCCAATCTGCATTGAACATAATTTAAAAATAACGTCAGAAAAAATTGTCATTGGTGGGGTTGTACGCAAAAACCACATTGAAATGCAAATATACTGTAGTGGGTAATATATATTTTAAAAAGATCCGCATCTCGACTTCACAATAAAGTCTTATGAAGCAATATGAGACGGGACGAGCCCGAGGTGTTTGTTTGGCAATATGGACAGACTGAGTGTTGGCTGCTCCACCTCGCCATATGTGAGCTCACCGGTGGCTTTTGATGGGGGAGAATTGGTCAGTTATAGCTGTCATCTTTGTGGACATTTTTATGTTTCTCTTGATGACATTTGTTAGAATAATTCACCGTAATTTCCACGGAGTTTGTACATCGAACAAAACATATTGTAATGTATTTAATGTATGCAAACATGCAATAGCTGTTTAGGGCTACGTTTGCATTGCAACTGATTCACTTTTTTTGGGAAATTAATATTTGTTGTAGAGTGGAGGCAGTCTCTGCAGGCTGTACACAGCAGACGGGGTCCCACTGGTTGCAGATGTTGGGTGTTAGTAATCCGGTGTAATCCAATGATTATGAGTGATTATGTCACATTAGCTCTGACCTACCGGGATACCACCGTGACACCGGTTATCTAAAACTCACCAGTCCGCCTCCAGCCAGCCTTTCTGAATTTATTGATAGTCTGACTGCTGAAGACAGTGTCAGATCATTTCATTGCTTTGTGATTACAGCAGAAAAAGGTAAAACTAATTGATACCAAGAGCCCACTTTTTAAAAACCCACACAATCCCGTCTACAAAGCAGCCTTGAGGTTATCTCGTTTAGGCCCAAATGTTTAGATAGTGTTTCTGCAAAGCCTGCAGCACACACGAACAATTAACACGCACATCAATCCTCGTTTTTTTCTACAGGCAATATAAAGGCTGACACCCTGATTCCAAAAGTCCAAAAAGAAACGACAACAAAAGAGTGAAAGAGTGCGATTTGTTTGAGAAATTACCACTTGATCTGCATAATCGGGGGTCTGGGCTGCAGCTCTGTACCCGGGGGCTGCGTTTTTATTGCGCGTCTCTTCGCCGTTATCAATTTCAGCAGCGCGCCTGACTTTTTAAAAGGGGGACGAGGCCGGCTGCTTCTGAATAATGAATGACACGCTTTTATATTGTCGCTAAAGTGCCCGTGATGTTACAATATGAAAAGGCAGCGGTAAGTAATAGTGCATTTAAAAGGGATGTAGTGTATTATTATGATGTAAAAGAGAAGGAGAGAGGCGGTAGAGAGAGGGAGATGAGTGGATAGCAGCACCAAGAGAGAGAGAGATTGTTTTATTACAATAAGAGGAGATGAGTTTGCCTCGCAGCGAAATGGGGACCAGTTAATGAAACTTTACCGCAGCTAACGATTTCCCCTCCCTCGCTCTAAAAACCGCCCTTATGAAATATTTAAACTATTTAATATAGGTAGTATTAAGCTGAAAGACACTGGCATCGGCCATCTGACAACATTTACAAGGCTGTGGATTTTTTAAAGTTGGGTAAACAAATCTTTACGGCTCGCTTTCCTTCAACCCACATACAACAAAAGTCGTAGTAAATCACCTCACGTTGAGTGCAATATAGAGAAAATGTGTTTTACTGTTGGGAGACTTGATTTAGTCTAATTTACACTTTTCTTCATACCATGCCATGCATCTTCTCACACGCAGATGCAGCAGTTAGAGGCTCATCCTATCAATATAAGCCTGTTTTGTCTGTAATAGGAGGAATAGCCTGGCCCCAGTGTGGGGGGATAGTGTTTCATATTGACATGCTCAGTGGGATTGTTGGATGAGAAGAGAGGAATGGGATCCCCCATCAGGGACTCGGTCAGGGCCATCAGCTGTCACTGGACCACTGCTCTGTACACTGAGGACGCTGTTTATTACTTAAAAAGCTGATAAACCATGTAAAATGTCACTGTAAATGTCAAATATATCCTAATGCTCCCAAGTTAAAGGGTTTTAATTACTGCATATGAAAGCTTTCATCCAAAACGTTTGTCTTTATTTGCGGAAAGATCAGTTGTTAGAGCAGAAATGTTGCTGAAATAAAAACTTTGTTGTAATAATGGACCCAATAGACGGACTCTCAGTGGGGTTTTGTATACAAATCAGTCGCTTTTTTTCTGAAAGTATGATGCACATTTAACCACACAAAGATGCTTGTTTTAATGAACATTGCATTCTTGTGCACTTGAGGAACAATATGCTTTGACTCTGTGTGTGTGCGTGCGTGTGCGTGTGCGTGTGCGTGTGTGTGTGTGTGTGTGTGTGTGTGTGTGTGTGTGTGGGTAGACCATGTAAGCCTGTCTGATGGTTGAATGCATGGCTGCCTCTTCACGCTGGTTAAAAGTCAGGGAGGGAGGGAGAGGAGGATGGAGAGGAAGAGAGTGAGAAAGGGAAGTAAGTAAACCGCACAGACGTGAATTATAGGGATGGACGGAGAGCAGAGAGCAAAGACAGGAGGGATGGCTAAGACTGAGATGTGAGAGAAAGAGTTAAAGCATTAATGGGGATCATTCGGGGCTGATGATGATTGAACACATGGTTTGAGTTTGGACAAGAGAATGCACATAGCTTTGTGGTGCTTGTAAGCATGTGTGTGTGATTGCACGTTTACAAGTTTTTAGTTTTTTTTATCTATTATGAATGCTGAGTAAAAGTTTCTCTGCCGTTTTTTGTGGAAATATTTTATTACTCTCAATGGCTTTCAAGGGAATCTGCCATCCACCAAATGACTGTTGTAATTATTAAGTGCATGTGTTTGCTATTGCTTTAATGACTTATGACTGATTTATGTGTGTGAGGGAGTGTGCCAGTGCGGGTTTGTGTTTAAGAGCAGCTGAGTGCTCCTAAACGCCCCTGGTCGTGGTGCTAATGTGTTAATTCATTACTGCTTGTAGTCAGTTGCATTGTGTCAGAGCTGTGTTTCCCGTCTCTCTCTGTCTGTGTGCTCTCCGGTTCATAAAAGCTGATTATACTGCATGTCGCCGCCGTTCCACCCATTTTCTGCTGCCTCTTGACCTCCTAACCCCTCCTGTTGCCTGCCCGCGGGGCGCTGATGCAGGGGAGGGGGGGAGGGACAGAGGACCAGCTGCCACCAGCCATAGTGCTCTGGTGCCTGGCAGAGGGGAGCTACTCCAGCCCCCTGCTTCGCTGGGCCTTCTGGCCCCTCAGGGTGGAGGGGGGGGCACCAGCCTCATGCCACCAGCCCCACCTGTCTGGCCCCAGGCGCAGTAGTGTGACCGATTAGACACACACGCTCAGATATATGCGGCCACATATGCATATTACTGCCGGATGACCCCAACAATGTCAACTCTCCAGTCACTTTGATTGCATCCAATGTGTTTATAAAATGTGTAATAAGCGGCATTGTTCCATCAGCCAAGATAATTGCAAGTTACGCCTTATTTGAATTACAAAAAGAGCTGCATGGATAACTTGAGGAATGGGTTAGTGGATAAAGTAAAATAATTCCCAACTTTTAACCAATTCATGGCCAACAAAACTAAACGTTTTACAAACATTTAAGAAGGTACTGTTTTCAAACTTTTGAAGCTCTCTGCTGTTCTCGGTTTTTAATCAATCTGAATATATTTTGGGTTTGGAATGACAAAACAAGACTATAGGCCAAGCGATTAGTCAGTTTTATAGGTAATTGTTTGTTGCAACCCTATTACAAAACAAGAAAAGTTATCTGTTTTCTAAACTCATTTGCACCAGGTGATGGGCCTTTATTTAAATTATGCTACACACACTAACACAGGTTTACTCAACACACATGCCCCTCTTCAGACACACACAACGACACGCACAAATACACAGAGGCACTTTGCTGTGAGGCGTGAAAGAGCGAGAGCTAAGTGAGGCCACTCCAGAGCGCTATTCTCTATATTGATTTCCCATTATCAGACCCCAGTCCCAGTGGAGTCATTAGTGCCGGGATCAAACAGACAGACAGAGAAGGAGACTAATACCAGTCACTTACACCAGCACAGGGAGATCACCTTACCTCCCTGAGGGTAGGAAGGCCAGAGAAGAGCAGGAGGAGGAGAGGAAATGAGGAGGGGGGGTTAGTGGACGGACGAGTGCAACGGGCTAACATATGGAGACAGCAATGTGTAGAGAGAGAGGAAGAGGAAAGAGGTGGGGTTTTGCAGTGGAACGTTCATGGGCAAATGGTAGACACTCTTTGATCACTTTATCTGGCCGTTCAGTTTTGTCTATTAAAGCGGAAATGTCTTGTTTCACTTTCTTGCCCTTTTTTTCTGCTTTTTTTTCCAGCTAAGCATCGCACCATCCCAAAACATGGTTACCTTTTGTTATTGCTTGATGAAGTTTTCAAGTTTTCTCTGATGGTTGACTTTTCTCGTTGTCCAACCTTGTAAAATGTAGCCAATAAAGCTCCTCATCCTCTTCCTCTCTGTCAATCATTTTGTGGTAAAGATACAATGATGAATGGTTTTCATGTAGCCAGCAGCTGTCCCCAAACCAGAGAGATACAAAAGAGAGAGAGAAAGTGAAGGAGGAATATGAAATGTGAGATACTCATTTTGGTCCCTTGCTTCATAATTTCTGTGGATGTACTTATTCTCCATGGATTCAGGGGGAGCAATGAATTCAGAGTCAACACCATCCATCTTATTCACTTCCGCCTGCCACCTAGAAGTGGTGGTCAGGGCACACACACACACACACACACACACACACACACACACACACACACACACACACACACACACACACACACACACACACACACACACACACACACACACACACACACACACACACACACACACACACACACACACACACACACACACACACACACACACACACACACACACACACACACACACACACACACACACACACACACACACACACACACACACACACACACACACAGCTCAGATGGGGGTGACCCTGTCCTGACCCCCCTGCTGACCCCCAATCTGTTCCCCAACCTCACACCATGAGAGACCGGGGCACACCAGGATAGGGGCACAAACACTCAAAGACGCACACACTGTCAAACACACATTGGCACACCATGTGATCTGATGGATATCTCCTCAGACAGTACCATGTGTGTGGGCAGTGTGTGTGCAGACAGTGTGTGTGTCTGAGTATGTGTGGTGCCTTACCCTCTGCCCCCTCCCACTGGTGTTAATTGATTCTTGGAGCGCTTTGCTGATTGGTGTGAGGACCCCTAGAGGCGGGCCCAGTCCCCGCCGATGCCCTCTCCTCATTTGTGTAGCACCTCTCTCTCTCTCTCTCTCACTCACACACACACACACACACACACACACACACACACACACACACACACACACACACACACACACACACACACACACACACACACACGCACGCACGCACGCACGCACGCACGCACGCACGCACGCACGCACACACACATGCAGTAAACATCACTAAGATATTTTGCTTATCCCTAAATACATGTCCACAAACTTCAAGGCACATGTGTTGATTGTACATGCACTGGTGAGAAAACACACATACTCACTTACACACACACACGCACACACACACACACACACACACACATAGACACACACACACACACATAGACACACACACACACACACACACACACACACACACACACACACACACACACACACACACACACACACACACACACACACACACACACACACACACACACACACACACACACACACACACACACACACACACACACACACACACACGCATCTCTTTCAGGGGGTTTTCACACCCCAGTAAAGAGGAAGCTGGCTAGCTGACATGAGCAGATTGCAAATCATATGAGACGATCCACACAGAAAAAAACCACTCTTAGAGGTAATTCAGGAACCGTATAGGTGGGCAAAGGTGTGTTTGTGTGTGTGTGTGTAAGTGTGTGTGTTGGTGTGTGTGTGTGTGTGTGTGTGTGTGTGTGTGTGTGTGTGTGTGTGTGTGTGTGTGTGTGTGAGTGTGAAAGAGAGCCAGAAAGACAGTAAGAGAGATGGATCTCTGGTTATTAATTTCCAGCCGCGGCCCCTGGGTGAGATGTTAATATAGGGCTGATTGTGACTAATTTCTTATTAATTGCCATCAGCGATTACACAGTGGCCAGTAATGTGGCTAATTTGTTGAAATGAATTTGGGTTTTCTGAGGCATTTTAATTGCTGCAGGTGGGCAGCCTGCACACTGTCGCCTTTGTTTTCCAGCTGGAAACTTTTGAAGTTGTCTGCTAACGGCTGTGTACAACTAGTATTAGTATTTTGTGCAAATGATATCACAATATGTATGTGTATACATGTTTGTTCATGTATAGTCTTTGCAGGCATGCGTGTCTGACATGCACAAACAAATCTTTGCAGCATCACTCTAAATGCCGGTGATATGTTATTCATCAGGTTTATGCATCCCCCTGCATCCATATATCTCTGCACGTTCATGATCATTACAGTAGGGACGGAGGAACATTTAAGTGGTTGCCTTTTGTTTGTTGAATGTTTATAGCTTCCGTTAGCACAGTCTCAACGACCACTGAGGAACCAGTAGATACAAAATCCAAATCCCTCTATAAAAGAGGAGATGCCCTCTGGGCAGCCATAGCTCATAGTTGGCCTGATTTAGTGGCAGCCAGGAATCTGGGCTTGAATAAAGACAGAGAGAGCGAGGGCAGAGTGGGAGAGAGAGAGAGAGGGGAAAAGATAGCTCCCTGTGTGATAAATAGCCCCGGCTCTCTCTATTGCATTAGCCGTCCGGGCCGATAGATTGCGAGCCCAATAGACCCAGACGTATGCGATTGGTTTCTCATATAAAAGTTGCATATTAAATTCCTTCACAGGACTGAGCCCCCCAAGCATGAAGGAGGGAAGGGAGAAATGCGAGTGAAAAAGTAGAGAAAGGAGAAAAAGAGCAAGAAAAAGGCTTTTTATGAGCGGCAACACGCAGGCAGAGAGTTGGGGAAGCCGGAGAAGAAGAGGGAAAGATAATGGCAGGAGAAAAGTAGCTTGATGGTAGAAAAGACTAATGATGATGTCATGTATTTAATAGGTCCGTGGATATTGGGCGATGAGTGCAACCGTACGTCCATTTAATCAGTATTGCATCCCGATGAAGATTTCTCTCTCGTTTTGTGCTCTCTCCCCCCTTCCTCTGTTCTCAGCCGTTCTCCACATGCTAACGACCTCTCTAATTGTTTCCAAGCTCATTACGATGCTGATGTTTTAATAGTAATTAATCCGTCATTTGCCTACATGCATACACGGGCCACTGAGGTTTGTTCAACGCTGTTTCAATACACTGATAATGCAGTAGCCTAGTCAAAGGAGACAATATCCTGCTAATTTAGCTCATCACCGTTAATTGGTTGTTAAGTGCCTTTAATTACCAGGCAGGCTTTGGGATTTAGGTCGGCAGAAAGAGGGGGATCGCTATGATTGTCCCTGCTGCTGTAATGGATCTTGTGTGAACTTTGAAAACTGGAATAAGCACACTTTGACCCTCTTCTGTTTTCTATCCCCACCTCACTTTCTTTATCTTAATTTCCTTTCTTCTCTTTCTCTCTCCTTTCCTCCATCCTCCCGTCCCATCCTCCATCCTCATCTCTGTCTCACTCCCTATCTCTTTCTCCATGATATTATTAACTCATTAAGTTTTTTTCATTATTTTTAATAAAAGATGAGTTATGGCTTTAGCCTCACTGTGGCAGCATCCCCCTACACCCTCCTCCTCCCTCCTCTCTCCCTTCCCCTTCAACCATTTACTCCCTCCTCTCTTCCCCCTCCCCCCTCCCCCCACCAATTTTTTCCTTCCTTCTTGGCCATATTGTGCCTCCCCGATACGTTTGACCCTTGAACTGCAGTTTCTGACCTCAGTGTTGCTGGTTACAACCTTCTGGCCATCTTCTTTGCTTTTGCCTCAGCCCCTCACATCGATCAATCATCTCTCTTTTTCATAGCACTGAGCAGTCTTTAGATGGCATTCATAAGATTTATGATTCATGATTCCCTCTCTTGTGTGTGTGTGTGTGTGTGTGTGTGTGTGTGTGTGTGTGTGTGTGTGTGTGTGTGTGTGTGTGTGTGTGTGTGTGTGTGTGTGTGTGTGTGTGTGTGTGTGAGAGAAGGAGAGACGGAATAGAGGAAAGGAAGAAGGGAGCGAGTCAGACTGGAGAGAAAGAGAAGTAGAGGGGCTTGTCGATGACAGAGTTGAATAATGACAATATCTATGATTGATAGCTTATACAAAGCTAGCCGGCTGTGTGTACTGTATTGATGTGTGTGTGTGTGTGTGTGTGTGTGTGTGTGTGTGTGTGTGTGTGTGTGTGTGTGTGTGTGTGTGTGTGTGTGTGTGTGTGTGTGTGTGTGTGTGTGTGTGTGTGTGTGTGTGTGTGTGTGTGTGTGTGTGTGTGTGTGTGTGTGTGTGTGTGTGTACATTATAGTGACAGAATGAGAGAAAGAGAGTCCATATGTTTTGTTTCCCCCCACATTAATCTGATGTTAAGGAAGCAATGATGAATGGTTTTCATGTACTTTGAGCTGTCAATGGTCAAGAGATGGAGATGGGTAGCAAGTGACCAGAATTACCAGGGGACACATCATGTTTATGAAGGAATAGAGGGACTCAAGGAGATAAAAGCATAATAAATGTCTTTCAGTTAGAGAGGACGGAGTGCAGATAAGACCAACTCTGCTTCCTAGCTATGAAAAACCCAACTAAGAAATATTTACTGCATCTGTTCGTCATTTTCTTCTTCTCTGAGTCAGATGTTTGAAAAGGCCCTTTTAAAGGGCAGTTAAATGATACAATGTTGTTATGATGTTAATAAAATACTCAGTACATGGAAAAAGTGGGTAATCATTCCTCCTCAAAAGTCCCTTCTTGCGCTGCTTCACTGTAAGAAATTGGGACGAGATCTAGTACTTATTCTTTGCAAAAATGCATTGTAACAATCAGCCATGTCTTAGAGGCTTCAACAGTCTGTACATCTACAGCCAAGGCAAGTGGGTATCTTCAAAAATAACAGTCTTTGTCCCTCTGTTAGGAATTATTGTTTGTGTTCTATGCTGAGCCGTGCTGTAACGATGCATCCTGATATGGTCATATTAACAAAAGCCTGAGAAAGGACATAATGGTATGTTTCTGATACGGGTAATAGATATATAAGTATGCAGCATTCGGGTGACGCTACAATTTGTTGTCTGGTAGCGTGATAGGTATTTGTAATATAGTGATACAAACATGATGGCACAATGGATCTTAGAGAGTGGAGACCCTAGTCAAGGCCTTATCTCATACTATCAACATCTTCACAAATGTAACATATTCATAGTTATTATTATAGATTCTTTATTAAATAGATACATTTAATTGGTTCTTCCTTGGCCCTTGCTACACTCTCACACAACGTTTTTTATGAAAATCAGCTACTACTTTTCCTCTTACCCTGCTGACAAACAACCATACAAACAATACAGGGGTACAGTAATAAAATGCATTCTTCATTCTGTAGTACAACACAGACTTATGTGGGTCAAAGTGAGAATGGTGGAGAATTGCATTGAAACATGTATCTAATCACATTTACTAAATGGCATTTTAAAATGGCAAGTTCTCCCTTGTACACTGCTGATTCCTTATGTCAACACTGCTTTCTGCTGCCACTACCTCCCTATATGATTAAGGTAAGTGTAGTACTGTATGAGAATAACCGAATGCAGGATTGATTGAAAGCTCTAATTAAAGGCAGAGCTGTTTCCACCAAATCTAACAGTATAAGTGCTTTACACAAGTGTTATCCTGACCTTGTGCTGTGTGTTTTGTCACTAACGTTTATAGTCTAATTGTACATGAAATAGAGCATTTCCTTGCAAACAGGAGGGAGGGGTAAGAGTAAAATCTGTTGAGCTAAATTGAAAGAATAGCCTTGGTGTTATAAATACCAAGTAAGTGTTTCCATGTGGTTTAATGGCTTGTAAAAATCCTTCTATCACTTGTATACAGCTGCTACCTGACATGCAGATGGATATTATTTGCACTTCTGTGTCAGTCCTCAAAGGAAATAGCTTGAAGTATGGAGAAGGTTAAATGTTAATGTGGCAATAGTTCGAGGCAATGTGTGCTGACAGCTGTGATGAATTGTTTCCAATGTTCTCGTATTACCACTCATACAGTGTTTTCTACATCATCCCACACGATAATCCCTATCCATACTTATCTACAGTCCATCTGTATTGCCTCCAAAATGGAAGCATATATTAGATTGTTTATTGAAGCTGCCCTTTATTGGTACAGTATGGTTGCAGTTTTGTATTTTTGAGTAACGGATAACGTCCAGTCCTCAATTACCTTTACAATATCATACGATACATACACTTGCAAGCGTTATGCCACTGACTGAGCAACAATAAAGACACATTCTGTATTCCAAAAGTAGACACGTAACATTAATTTGTATGCTACATACACATGTCGTATATTTCAACACATTTGACATGAAATGGTAAGTTTAATAATGGTCTATTTATCAACTATTTATCTTCCATTCTTTTGATTTTGGAAAACACCCATTTGTATTTCCAGGTTAAAGTTGTTATACTTTGTGTCTCCACTGGAGTGCACTCTTGAGTCGGCATAAATTATATAGTTCATACAATTAATGAGCAATAAGTTAATCAGCAGGTCTCAATCGGTCCTCCAGAGCTTCAATATTATCCAGAGTTAGTTTGAGTATATCATGTGTCACCCTGTGTGATGGCTGAGGTGGAAAGATTCCCTTAGCTCCATCCACGGAGGCGTCATCTTTGTTCGGTCCTGAACGAGTAGAGGCCGGCTGTGTGTGGAAATGTGTGCCTGCTGATGAGGTGTGGTGTACATGAGGTCCAATTTTCTCCAATTGTTGTTGTTGAATTGGTGGTGAAGTGGTTGCTGACAGGTAGAAGGGACACACAAATAAAGAGGATTCATCACCTTGGGTGTACAAAATGCAGGGATGAAAGAATCATTCAAACCACTGTGGTTAGTTTGGATTAGCTCCTACTCAGTTTTCTGCATCAACAATCGCAAACAAATCAATGCAGCACAGTAGTGTTTAGGAGGTAGGATGGGTGGTACAGGATACAGTAAGTTTTGTACCCATTTAAAAAAATTCTACGCAGTATATTCTGTAAACAACAATTTTATAGTTTTTCCAGCAGGTATAAAGTAAAATAAATAAAATAGCTTTTATTGTTAGTAAATGAAAGTTTGAAACAAATAGTTAAAGTAACAAACTGTAAAAGATGATTCACGATGCTAGTTACATTCAAGCCTCATTGGGTTTTTTAATTTTTTAGAAAAGGTCATGTACTGGTAGACTACACTTTCTATTTGCTTTGGAAAGTGTTAATGTTTCAGTTACAATGTATTGAACATTGAGTACAGCTTTTACCAGGCAGCCTTAGAATGTTTTGGTAATCTTGAAGAAAAAAATGACTTGCTTTAACTCTAGTTAAACTAGTACACACTTTACAAAGCAGCACATACAAAGAGCAAACCACTTAGTCACAAAGTGTGAACAAAGACATGTGAGCAGGATGTGAAACTGGATAATGTACCTCTGAGCTGAAAGCATATTTCTTGGCCTAATAAGCATAATGCCATATGGCCTGTTGCAGCGTGGACAACACTGCGAGGGTCTGTGTGTCACAGTTCATTTGTTCCGGGCATGACCTGCTCTGTGGGGGTTGTAGAGATGTCTGTGTCTATATTTACTTACGTCGTCAATTACCAGAGCTTCTACTGCAGTACTGAAGGCTTCCAAATAGAAAGACTGTAAATCTCTGTCTATCTTTTTGACTGTCTGTTGCTCTTCCTCTTATGGCGGATGGATCTGGCTCTTGGTTGCAACCGCAGTATGAACACAGCACACCTCACCAGCACAGGCTCAGCATGACCTGCGCTCATAGAGTGAAAGATTAGAGGAGTGTTTGTGTGACTTATTCAGATTATTTGTGTTTGAAAGTAAGACAAACCAGTGAAATTACACACTAAGACATACATACTTGATGTACTCCCCCCCCCCCCCTGGTGTAACAGGTCAATTTTCATTGATTTTTAGTCATTGAGTTTTATGTTACAATTTCACTGCATCATGTCAGATTCTTTTCATTTTACGTTTGAGTCATGACGCATCAGATTAATTTAGTTGAACTGTGGATGGGCGAAATTACAATATGACAATTTATCATCTTTCAATGGGATCATATCGTGAGTAAATCATATATCAAGATATCATGATTCATAATTTCAAAAGCAAACACTAATTTAAGGTACCTAAAAGTGAAATGTGAAATATTGTGAGGGAAGATCCTCCCAAGATTAAAGTTCAAATTTCTCTTACATTTATAATTAAATTCAAACAGGATTAAACAAAAAACCTTTTAGTGGTTAATTCATTTAGACTATTTATTAAAAGGCCAGACAAAGTGCTATACTTGAGATATGTAATATATCAGGATACCAGATTTTGTCCATGTAGCCCAGCCCCAAGCTAAATAATAATAAAGTACCTTTCATTCCCATTGACATCTGTGGCTGCAGTGCCATTTGTAAGTTGAATAGTAGCTGTGGCTGTCCCACTGTTCATTTCTTGAAGCATTAAGCTGGGCTCTGTTAGACTGGCCCTGCAGGTGGTTGGGTTGTGGTCGCACAGCAGTGTCACCTCTGTAAGATGTTCTCTGGCTGAGAGGGGGAGAGAGAACGGAATACTAAAAATTGAGAACATATAATGGATTCTATGTGTCCTCAGGAATTAACGTCCACCCAACGACTGTTAAACTGAAGAACTTTAAAGTGTAGATTTGATAGGCAAACTAAAACATTTCTTATGCTTTACCTGCTGTTAAAGTGGGAGACGCTTGCCGGCTCCTCCACCCAATGTAGGTGGGGCATCTACATCTCAGTAGATGGTTGTATGCTGACCTGAAGTCCCTGTTGAGGGCTCCATACAGGATCGGGTTGAGGGCTGAGTTGGCATAACCCAGCCACAACACAATTGGAAATGCTGCTACTGTGCTTGGGTCCGGGTGCTCCTTTAGGCCCAACACTGTGAACAGGATGAAATATGGCAGCCAGCACACCACAAAAGCCCCTATCACTGCGGCCAGGGTCACCGTGGCTTTGTGCTCCCGCAGAGCCACCGCTGTTACACTGGAGACCACAGTGGTAGTGGTGGAAGGATTGTTACCGCAGTTGTAGCTCGTGATGCAGGTGGGTCGGGCACTGATGATGCGTTTGGCCTGTGCCCGTGCAATGCGAAGTATTCGGAGGTAGGTCCAGCACATAGCCACCAGAGGCAGGTAGAAGGTGAGAAGAGAGTCAGTCAGCACGTAGGGTCTGTTCAGCTCAAAACGACATTTTCTCTCTGGAGCCCAAGGCCCTTGGTTCTGCACCGTGCCATTAACAGTGTTCCAACCCATGTGGATGGGCAAGAAGGACACAGCCACAGACACTGTCCAAACACCGGCCATGGCCAAAGCAACTCTCCATGGCAACACCAGTGAGGTGTATCTCAGAGGCATGGTCACTGCCAGGTAGCGGTCCACACTGATGGCCAGGAGGGTGAGGATGGAGGCGGTGCACAGCATCACATCCATGGAGATGTAGAAGTTGCAGAAGATGGGGCCGAGCGGCCAGTCGTTGGTGAGCTGGTGGAGGGCGGAGAAGGGGAGCACCAAGAGGCCGAGCAGCAAGTCTGTCACAGCCAGCGACACGATGAAGCAGTTTGTGAGGCAGCGGAGGCGTCGGGAGGCGCAGACCGCCACGCACACCAGCACATTACCACCGACCGTCAGGATGATGAGGAGGGTCAGGGTGACACCCAGCACCACTTGTGACAACATTATCGCTGGTGCTTCACTGGAGACAATCTGATGACGTCACCGCTGGAGCTTTATGTGAACCATTGCCACTTTTTTTGTTTGCTAGTTATACGCTTGAAAAGAGGTTGTGACATTTACATTATCAGCCTTAGTCTTACATTTAATGTCGTCACATTAAACACTTGCACAGGGTCTTTTAGGTGCTTCCATTTATTAAGGCGCATGCAGTCTAACCTCAATGTTTCCATTGTCCAATGTAATCCCTCCGTCGCCCAAAATGTCCTTTGCCTTAGCTGTTCATTTACTTGACTGTTTGCTATTCTTGCTGAGCTTAAAATATATATTTGTAACTTTGCTGTGACTCAACCACACCAGTAACCCCATTCACACTTGGTACAATATCCCTAAAAAGTCTTGCTAGAAGTTCTTTAAACAACTTTGATCTTTTGAAAAAAGCTGCAACTGACTGAAAGTCCCAAATCTGCAGAATGCCTTGCTGGTTTAATGCCTGTGATGGCTGTTAAATAGCTTTCTGTCTGTGTGGCTGATTCTTGTTGGTCCATGGCATCACGTTGGCTTCATCACCGTCTTCTTTGGCTGTAGTGACACCTAGCGGACAGAGATGATAAATACAGTTATTGATCAGCACAGGATTTCCTGCAGTCTCAGATGTTGCACAGCCCTGCTTATATACAAATGAATTATTTACGTATAGTTGATTTATTACATTCCCTTTGATAGATTATTCAACCCTAATTTGCACAACTATTCAAGTAACCACCATAACCAAACCAACTATGGAGACATTACTCTTTTGACTAAATATTTGGACAGTGTATTTTATCAGTGCATTTTATCGGCCTAGGATTACATCCATGTGCTATCATGGCCTCTGAGCTATTTTTTCCATCTATGGAGTAATATGGTAAACGTTGGAACACACCAATGCAAAGTATTTAAAGTATTTTTGGATACAGACAGGAACTTTCATGAGAAAGGAAAATAATGATAACTCAACTACAAAACAAAAGTCATATAAATCACACAAGTCACTGAGTTGGCACTAGTTTATAGGAGGTGATGCAAAAATAATGAATAAGTAGCCGATGAAGACTGTCCTGCAGTGTCTACATAAACATCTGTTTAAACTCTACATTTTTGTGTCCAAACAATTTTTTCATTTTCTGATATGTTTCCAATTATCTGTGATTAATTTAAAAGATTTATCTCCAGACTAAGAAAGACTATCTAACTTTGGCCTATCAGTGCACTGACAACTCAGGCTTAATTTGTAGCACCAAGAAACATTGTTTTTTTGTAAAAGTCCGACAGTTCCCTTACACAAACACAACCTAACCAACCCTAACCATCAAAACTAAACATCTTATCCCAACATTAACTTAATTTAAACAACTATTCTAAACTTCTCACAGTCTGTTAAAGTAGTGTCAACTGGCCAAAATATGTATACTGTGCAGAAACACACTACTTTATGGTATAGTACTGAAATTGGTCCTTAAAAGGGCAGAAATATTTCATTTTTATTTGTCCCGCTCATGGTACGCAAAACCAAATGTACAATAATTGCCAACAAAACATGACTCTACCAAAAAACCATTGAGCGAAAAGGAGCAGGGAGAAGAATAAAATCTTATGTGACCTGCCCCTTTCTAAAAAAAACAAAATAAATACAAATAGATAGTCTGCCCTTCATAATAAAAAAAATCTTCACAGCCAAACATAACAGTATCTTAGAATCAGCTTTATGAATTATTCATACTGCCCTTTTCTGTAATATTGACAATGGCTTTATGTTGCTCATGTACGTGTTGCCCCACACTTCTATACAATACATGAAAAATGGCAAAATAAGTGAACAGTACAACATCCTCAATGCCTTGTAATCTAGCAAATACTTTGCCTTGTTTAGAACAGAAATATTCCTAGACACTTTCGTTTTAACATGTGCTATGTGTAATTTCCATGTCAGGTTATCATCCAGCGTCACACCTAAGAATCTAAATTCAGAAACCCTTTCAATAAAAACTCCATCAATGGACAGTGAACTTTTTTCATCTTTGTTTCTATATATGCAAAAACCATAAACTTCGTTTTATTCAAATTTAGGGTTAACTTATTTTCATCAAACCATCTTTTAAGTTTGACCATTTCATGTCCAATACACTTTGCTAAAATGTTTAAATCATCTCCTGAACAAAATAAATTGGTGTTGTCTGCAAACAACACAAATTGCAATAATGTTGACGTTTCACATTATGTCATTGATGTAAAAAATAAAAAGTTTAGGCCCTAAAACCGAGCCCTGCGGGACTCCACATTCTATGTTCATACACTCCGATGTACTACCAGCAAATTCTACATATTGTTGTCTGTTATCTAAATAACTTTTTAACCAATCTAGAACTACTCCTCTCACTCCGTATCTATGTAATTTCGAAATTAATAGGTAATGGTCTATGGTGTCAAATGCCTTTTTTAAGTCAATAAATACACCTATTGTGTATTTCTTTCTTTCTATAGCTGTTGTAATTTCTTCTGTTATTTTCATTAAAGCTAAAGCTGTAGATCGATTTTTCCTAAATCCATACTGACTCTCACTCAATAACAAATTTCTTTCAATAAAATTATCACATTTTTGGACAAACTATTTCTCAAGGACCTTTGAAAATTGTGAAAGCAAGGACACTGGTCTGTAGTTTGTAAATTGGCTTTAGTCCCCTGTTTTAAAAAGTGGGATAACTTTAGCTATTTTCATGCTATCTGGAAAAATACCTGGCTGAAATGAAAGATTAAAGATGTAGCTTAGCGGTTTAATTATACAGTCAATAGTCGTTTTCACTATTGTCATGTCAATCCCATCACTATCAGTCGAAGTCTTATTTTTGCATTTGTCTACAATGGATCTAATTTCAATTTCATTTATCTCTCCCAGAAACATTGACTGCAACACTTTACTTCCCCCAATTCCACCATCCTCTTTTTGCCCATCGTGTTGTTTTGGAATAGTCTTTGCAAGATTAGGTCCGACATTTACAAAAAAATATACAGTATAAGCACACACACAAAAAAGATGGCTGATTTTAGTATGTTTATTTCTAATTCAAAATGTAAGCCTCAAGCATTGCATGCACTGTTTGATGAGTAAGGGATTCAATATGCTGTGTCCTATTAACAGTTAATTCCGAGACAATTATTATTATGTATCATTATAAGGACCCTGTGCTTTAACAAAGGAGACATATCACTGTCAAATGTTATGGTATTATGTTCACGTTCAGTTGTTTCACTGCCACCAAAAGTAAAGCTGCCATTTTAGAAGTGCAGCTCATGGGAATTCCAATCTATCTCTAATAAAACCATGAACCAACACAGTAGTTTGTTTAGCTAAGGCCAATATGTGCAACTCTGTGTAAACAGTAGCATTCTGCTGCAGCTCAGATAATACAAAGTCTGGCTGTGATTTCAATGTTATCAGATCTGATGTTGCTGCAGAAATGTCTTGAAGGTTTGCACTGACTGATGAGAGCAGCTCTGTCAAATGATCAGAGCAAATGTAATGATGTGAATAAAGTATATGCAGTGGCCAAATAATGGCCATTCATATGTTTTTAATGCAATGACATTTAAACATAATTACTGCTAGTTTGTTGAGCAAATACTTCTCATGTACCTTTGACAAAAAAAAGAATTTTCTTTCTAACTTAGACCTTGTAAAGAGTGTTATTTGTCCTTTGCAAACATACTCATTTATTAAATGGGGACAAGAGTTTTTAATGTGTGCCTGGCAGAATGAGGGTGACTACTTGAGTGTGTGTGTAGTGTGTAGTACATGGGTTTTGCGTCAGAGGGTGGTGGGTAATGTTTGCTCGTCTATTTTCCAACACTGTAATGGATACTGGGACATTTGCCAGACTTAGAGCAGAGCTGCTCACTTATCACCTCAAAGAGAGAGAGACCAATACAGAGAGGTGGAATTGCTGGCTTCACATGAAGACGAGAATAAAGAGCATTAGACTATGGGGAAAAAAACACAGAAGAAAGGTTTTAATTACATTTTGGGCTGCATAAAACCATCTAATCTCTAATCTTTGAACTCTTCTAATCTTCACTTCTTTGTTCCATGGATACATTTCTGTCACCGACTGGCGGCTTTGAACTTCATACAGAGCAAACACTGATAACACGGCTCCTAATGTATCAAGTGCTGCTCTCAAATGCACATGACATCTCCTCCGCTATATCTGACAGAGCCACAGACTGACTGACTGAGACCAAACATTTCAACTTTTTTAATCAACAACATCTGTCTCTCACACTGTCAATCACTGTCCTGCTTTGTCTAACAAAAGCACCCACAGAAGTTCACAGTAGAATTGTTTTTTGGATTCGCTCCAACAATGGCCGCTGAGGAATGTCCACATATGGACATGTATTGCAGTCACTAGAAGTTTCTGAATAACCTCGTCTCAACCCTGGGACATAATGTATAAGACGGTGTGTATGTGTGTATTCACTCAGGCCTTCTGGTTGTCTGCCCTCAGTCAAATGCATTACTTATTTTTCCCATGTAACAGTGCATGTGTGTGAGTGCAGCTATAATCCTTTCCTGTTTATTTTTGCATAAACATTTGTGTTTTAATAAAACCATATTAATATACAATCCTGCCCACTCATTTATCAAGAATCACATGTAAGCACAAGTTTTTGATTCTTATTTAATACTGGGAAAATTCTTACATGCATTTTCACTTTATCAAATCACTGTGCAGACTGTGGTTTCAGTACAAAGTCACAGTGGAAGTCATTCACCTTAATGTTGAAGTATGATACCTTTATATAGTAAATAAAGCATTGTTCATTTAGACAGTGCGCTACTTTATTACTGACATCTGTTTTCTTTCAAAAACTTCTCATTAGTTCTCCCTAATGGAAAAAGACAGTGAGTGTTACCACATCTGTTTATATCTTTGCAGACACACATGCACACACACTCGCATGTAGGCGTACATGCACACACTAATACTAACACATAACATGCATCTTAATAATGGGTTTTCAGGACTGTAATGGATTGTAATGACTGCTGAGTGCTGTGTCTTTCACAGGATGTAAAGGCTGCTCTACTTTAAAAGGTTTTCTGCAGGAGAATGCCGTTTCTTGTTTTCAAGAAATGACAAAATGTTGCAGCTGTGTTTGTGGTCTTGAGGACAATGCTTTGAGAGATCATCCTGGGACAGGTCGATCTTTGTGTAATACCCAACAGTTAGTGGACGTAACAGATATGAAATATTAAGTGATTAACTTGAACGAGATCCTTAATCGCTTTCTCTCCCCTTCTCCTCTCTTCCAGCACAAAAACGATGCAGATGAGCCGGATAGGCTTCATCCTGCCCCATCAAGACCTGCCATTACTCAGTAAGTGGTCTGATGAAAAGAGCCCAATTTGGGTATTGAGATGAAAGGCAGGCAGAGAAGAAGTTGGAACAGGGGCTCTTTACCAGACACGATCTGAGCTCGGAGATGAGTAATGAGGTTATTTACTTCTCAGCTGGGAGTCGCTTTCTGATTTGCGACATTCTCCAAATACCAAGTGTTCAATCTGTGACCTTTTTTCTTACCAGCCAGATGTGTCTTTTTTAGAAGTAAACATAAGGAAAATCTGCTCTTTTTCAAGCCAATTATTAACTAAAGTAATCAAATGTTTTGTCAGGAATGCACAGACGTGTTTGAATTTGTTTACGCAATCAATACACTGATTAGTTATGCACCTCTTACATCCAATATTGTTATAAGCTCTGAATCATTAGCAGGGTAAGAAATTAACTTTTTTAATGATGTTGCTGCAGACTAATTGCACATACAGGAAATAATTTGTAATTCATTCACATCATTAAAACTCCATCACAGCTTGTCTGCCACCTAATCTTGGTAGGAGTCATGGCAGTGTCTTAAGATGACTCACTGAACCAAACCGCTTGCCTCGTCTCTGCAAGGCTGCTGACATGTGGAGAGTGTGGTCTCAGCAGTGTTGCATGACACCATGCACTTCTAATAACATGATATTTTTGGTGGTTGGTTGAAAAGCAAAGTCAAAAGGTTTTAGAAGTATTCTATATTTTAAAAAGCAAGGAATTGAATATGATTTCCTTAAGTAAGACTGCTAATAGGTACATTAATCCATTCATTAACTTGTGAAGACTCTGATACTGAAGAGGCCTACAGATGTCGAAAGCAACTTTTCCCCCTGCATTCAGCACCCGTCAGAGCAACATAATGCAATTAGACATCTGAAGCCTTCATTTATCCTTATACAATTCAATTGAGCAAAAATACTTGGCTCACTCACTTCCTCTGCGTGTGCAAACAAATGTATAGCTGTCTGTATTTCTCTGAACGTGTGTCTGGGTCTGTCTTTGTGTTTGTCCTTGACAGAGACACCCAGAGAGAGAGGGGAAGTGGTGTGGGATGGTGTGTTGCCTGGTAACCGGTGTGTGTCCTGACCAGTGGAGGGACGCTGCGGATTCTTGACGAAGCGTGAAAGAGGAACACGGCGCGCGACAGACGTGAGGGCAGACAGGTAGACACACAGGGGGGGGGGGGCAGACACATGAAATATGCATAGATACTAACAGCATGCATTGCTAATGAGTTCAGGTCACATGGGATGATGGATTGCATTCAAAGTCAGAGTTGTCCTGCACCTCTGTTATGACTACATTACAGCTACCGTATTATACGAATTATACTAAATGTTCATTGCAAGTCGAAGCATTGTATACGGACCGTATACAATGCTTCGACTTGCAATGAACATTTCGACATTATTGTAGAAAAACACAAACTCTCACAGGTCCAGCATCAACCTGTTATATCTTAAAGCGCCATTTTCTACTAGCATCTAAGCAGTGAACTTAATGGCTGCCTATGTCTCCCTGACCCAGTCATGACACTAAACCACATCCCCTCTCTCCCCTGTGGGCGGCTTCAGCTGATACCCGCATTGCACTTGACTTCCTTGTTCTCTTCGGTTTACCCTCCCTCCCAGTTTGATCTATATAAGTCATAATGTGCAACCATTTTTATTAAATAGAAGCCGCTATTCATAATAGAGACTCAACATAGTTCATTAAAGGCTTTCTTGTTTTAAATATCAAATGTCAACTTATTGAATTGACTTCAGCAGCAGGCAAAGCAAAATAAGGAACATACTGAAGGTGATTCACATTAGTTATGAACATATAAAATAAATAGCACTAATTAGAAAAATGCATGATTCATCAACACAAAGGTCTTCCAATACGGATGTCACAGTACTGGGAGATTTTTTTCAGTCATCTCCCTGGAGTGCAAAGCAGGAAAACCATCACAAAAAATATTTTCAGGGATCCTTTAAATAGACGACAGTACAATTACTGTAGATGACATTCCTTGGAAGTTCATTATGTTCCATTTCCATCAGATTTCCCCATTATTCCAATAGATAGGGAATATTATTACTATGTTCAGTCTGTGAGCCATCCAGAGAGGTCCTAGCATTATGAACATTCATATCTGTTCATTTGCAATACTGATCTATCCATTGTGCTTACATACAAGGAAATGAGCAAGGACAATGTAAGAATCAGCTCTTCTTCACATTTCGGGTCAGAATATGTGCTTTCTTGCTATCTTTCTTTCTTTTTTGTTCACATCTAGTATAATTATCTTTCTGTTTTATATATATATATATATATATATATATATATATATATATATATCTTCTAATATGGAAATTCACACTGTATTGGTTTGAGAATATGAAACTGGAAAGATGAAGCTCAAATGTAGAACCTCAAAGTATGTCATGCAGCAGCAACAAGTATAAGATACACACACACACACACACACACACACACACACACACACACACACACACACACACACACACACACACACACACACACACACACACACACACACACACACACACACACACACACACACACACACACACACACACACACACACACACACACACACACACACACACACACACACACACACACACACACACACACACACACCGCACGTAGCATAATCTTACTTCCTCATTTGAAGTACTGATTAAATGACCCCTTTGTATATTTGTCATTGTGCATAGTTCTCATGCTCAAACCAGGATTGCCTCAGTTTAACTCTCAACATCCACTTGCATTCAAATGTAATCTATAACAAAATGACAAAGGCAAAGGAAACTGCAACTGAGCTGACAAACATTCAGAGCACGAACCAATGTAGTGAGTCTGTTCAAGACAGACGTTGGATGCCACTAACCACACACAATCTGCTTCTCTATTTTCATCTTGTTCATTCTTTATTTTATTTTGAACTTCCTTTTCAGTTTTTGCATGAACGTTAACACTGAGAAACATGAAGGTCAAGTGATAGAATGAAACATCATTTATTTCAGTGTGAAGGGTTTCTCAAATATTTGATACATTTAGTGCATTCATTATTCTTGTTTGACATCTAAGATGCAAACCAGCAAATCAATGCATACTTACACCACACACCTGCGCATGCGTTGCTTTCACACACAAGTCCTTCACATTTGATGAAATATAAAACAATGTTCAACAATAATAAAGTAGGAATTGATCAACTCACCTCCAAGCTGCTTTTCTGTTTCTGAGAAGACTGCCCTCACTACTGTGCTCTGCTCCCTGAGAGACGAGAGAGCCACAGTCTCGCTAGTCAAGTCTGTGCGTAATAAGTGTATGTGAGTGTGTGTGGGAAATAGAGGAGGGAGAGAAGCAAGGGAGCACCAAAGACTCACACACTCTCTCTTTCTCTTTCACTCTCTCTGCGGCTCCATCTATTATTGTTCTTTATCTCTTTAGGGTAATTTGCTTTTTAAATCTTTATAATAGCTCTTCTATTCTCTTATCATGCCTTCGAAGATGTGTGCCAGTTGATGTGATAAAGCAGCTGCAAACTGGAGACCTGGCTCTATTACCTGAATAATCCAAGCACCTGTTGAATTCAGCCTGAATGGATTGGCCAGCTTTTTAGTCCAGTTCGTAATGGGAAGAGACACGACAAGACATGGTGTTCATGCATCCATTACATTAGCTTTTATCCAAAGCGACTTACAATTACCAATTACAGGGACATTCTCCCTGGAGTAACTAAGGGCTAAGTGCCTTACTCAAGGGCACACTAGTGGTGGTGTTCCAGGTGGGATTTGAACTCACAACCTTCCAATCTTCAGCCCACCCCACTATCCATTAGATCCACCACTACCCCATCTGTTTTGGGCTTTAATTCTTTATTTGTCTCAGAAAATACCACTTCTCTCTAAACTTCAAACTGTTAAATAATATAGGGTTGCTTTTATGCTTCATTGATAGATGGCTTAAGGGAAAATCTATGAGAACTGGCACCAGTTGCAGTAGCCTGATGTCAATGACCCGATAGGTCACACATAGTTCTAAATCAATCTCTTTATTTCTGGTGCAGCCTTTTACTGAGCCTTCTCAGTATCTATTTTTCATGTGCTTTGGCCCCCGGTGTGGCTTATCTATCATTTCCAATGTCTATTCATCTTCTGGGCTGCAGACTAACATTCATAATTTATTATCACATCGCTTTTCATGACTTTTATGTGATGTTTCCCACCTTTTCCTTATCTCTCTCATCTCCGTCTGTCTATGGAACTGTCTCAGTTCCCGTGGTTTTGTTCATAGCTGGTGCTGAATCAAATCTTTCTATGTCTCTTTTTGTACCTTTTATTTATTCCTCTCTCTGTTTCTATTCCTTCATGTATAGAATGGTCTGGTTATCAGCCTGTTGCATTGGTTACTTTTGTATTCCACTCACCTCAACGCTCCGCCTTTATTTCTCCTTGTGTCGCAGTAACAAGGCTCCAGTTTTGTTCCACTACACAGAACTATGCGATAACATATCTTTCTTTATCATTTAAAAAAAATGTCTTCTTTGTTTTTCTCCTTCTTTGTTCGTCTACATGCCGTCTTTCTCTCACTCTTCCTTTCACACAAATCATATACTGTAACTTGTTTTGAAGGTGTCAAATCTTAACAGGTACATACTTGTTAATGTTATAAGCTCACCTTTCTTTCACTTTGTAATCCTTAGTGTGTTGACAAGCTCTATCTCCGCTCAGGTTTCCATAACAACACAACCTCTGATGTGTCTGAGCTGGTCGAGGATACCTGAATCCTATACTCCTTCATATAGGTGGATGGTGTCATAAAACAGTATGTGATGTATTTTTTTAATCAACACCATGGTTGGGTGTTGCTTTGCTTTGATGTCGTTGGGCCTCCAGACTTCCCATACAAGGCTGTGTAAGGAAATTATAAGTATATTTAAACTGATATTGTGGCAGTTGGCATTGATACCTCAAATTCCATTAGCTTTGTATACATCTTTATTAACGGGAAGTGAAGTCACATATCTAAGTCTAGGTCAACAGTGTGTTTGTAATATCCCATATCTTGATCTGATAAGATGAAGTAATACCAAGGGAATAAAATGAAAAATAACAAATGATTTAGAACTCTACCACCCTCTTTAGGATTAGCAAAATAATTACATAATTCTTCAGGAAATCAGTTATTTGTTAGTCTGTTAGCCGCAGGCAGAAGGGCGAGACAAATTCAGCCATAGAAATGAATACGCAGAGAAAAAACTCTCTTATCCAAAATATTCTTTAATTAAAACTTTTTAACGTATCAAACAAGCTGACTAAAATCTGTCAACAGAAACAAAAATTGTAATTCATACGTTCAATTTATTTTGCCAGCTGATAAACAACCGTTTATAATATAAGCTCCAACAAATGTTTTGAATTTATTTCCTTCCTCATGAATCACATGTAGAGGAGATATTCAACTAATTTAAATCCATGTTGATTTGCTGGCCATCTTTTTCTTCCCTGTCTTATGAGTGTGCATGAGATAAACAAAACAGGGACGCACTCACAGAAAACAAAGTCCACAAGGAATCCTTGTTTTAGGTTTTGGTTGTCTTTGGACCATCATGCTGATTTTTAGTTTAGAAATAGAGCCTTTCAATGTTACTTCTCCACTGTTAAATACAATATGATGATGTTCCTGTTATTTTCTACTTGAAGCTTTAAGATTGTATTCACAATAATACTAGAGTGGTCTATGATTTTTGAAAAGGTCCCATCTATTATGGATGCTTGTTGCCAGTTGTTATTTAAACATTTAAAGGATGATGATCAAAGATGTGATGAGGGCACACAGTGTGAGCTGGCAGACTATTGACTGAAGTCATCCACAGTCTACTGACTTCGCACACTGTGTCCTGTCGAGTGCATATTGTGTTAAGGTTGCATTACTTAAGAATTGCAAAAAGAATATGTTTAGATACAGTTTTGACATTGTAGGTAATTTTGCATACTATACATATCACTTTTCATCTCATCTCTAACAGAAGACACTGGCTATTGATGTTTTATTTTCACTTAAAACACAGATAAAGTATTCCACTTAGTCAAAATGAATAAAATGGAGACTTCACACACTGCGCAGGCCGTGGGTCTATAGGACTCCACCTTGTTGCACTCAACCACTTCCCCTCAACGGTCTGAAGGCAGGAAGAGAGGAGAGACAGAAGAGGAAGAGACACAAAGGGGGATGGGCTTGTTGTTTTAATTTAGAGTTACAAAAATACAGAAGTGAGAAGTTTAGTAGACACCCTCCAAATACAGAGGCTGAGAGAGAAATTGTAAGCGAATCCAAAAAAAGACTAGTAGTACTAAAAGGAAGTAGGCAAAGGGCTACATGTAGTCATGGCTCCTTGGACGAGGACCACAACAGAGCGGTATGGTGTAGGTAAGTTGGTTTGTGTTAACGTTTGGGTATCTTTGTGTGTGTGCGTTCAAGCACTTACATGTTGGTACAGTGTCTATCCGTTAGGTGCAATTGTAACCAATCTATGCTATCAATAAGAATGAGAATAACATATATGCCCTTCACTTCCTGCTTAACAGGATGTGAGCAGGTGCTAGTGGACACACATAACTTTAGGATATACACATTACAAGTATATCCCCCAAAATAAAAACAAATCCTAAATTCATATTCACCTTTAAACTTCAATGCAACTTAACTCGTAAGAGTTAAGACTCTGTGGGGAATAAAATCAAGAAATGCATCTCTCTTTAACTAATGCATAAATAAGTGGCAGTGAGTAGGCAATCTTCATGCATTTCACATTATGCTTTGCATTTTCTTTGGAAAATAACAATTTTTGGTTTTGGAAAGATTGATTTTTGCTTCAGGAATAAATCGTAGACAGTTAAAGCATAACGTCTCAGTACAATCTGTAGTTATCTGCTGTGTGGGTTGAATATGGTCGAGCTGATCAGCATGTGTTGCCGTTAGATATGCAATGCCGACACAAATTTTGCAGGAATACAGAGTTATGAATTATAATACAGATTGTTATGGCAGAGCTTCACTGCCTTGTTGCACACAATGCCTTGATTAATCAGTTGCTTGAAATAAATACGAGATTTAATTTGCATTGTATAAAAAGTAAGGGAAGTGAAGGAAGTTGTTCTACTGCTTGAAGATTGACAGAGAAAAGGGTAGTGAATTTATGTAGGTCATTTTTACCTGTTACTAATAAGATTACTGATTTAAAGTGTTGTGGACCTTCTTTATAGAGAATAACATATTCCTGGACTGTATAAGACTACAACACAGGAAGTGGAGGAAGAAAGACTGAAGCTTTTGTTTTTTACTAGTTCTAAGCCTTGAATCTAAATACTGTAAAAAACGCATAATCTTATGAAATTATATAAACATATGTCTTAATTTTCCAAAAAGTATGCATTTCAATGTATTACAGTCAAGAATAAAATAAATGGTGATGGCAGTCATTTTGTAGCTGCGTAACTGATGGTTAAGTGTCTCTAAATCATTATGAGAGGCCAAAGTGGTGCAGACAATTTGTGGTCTTGTCAGATAGTATTTTAGTAGACCTTTTTGGACATTGTCTATTTGAATGTTATTTTATCTTGATTGCTTTTGTTATTTATTGCTCATTATTTAAAACATTAAAAACATAATTTCAATGGGTTTGTTTTTGTATATGAAAGCACCTTGCATTGACTCGTGGTTGTGGTTGAGATGTTCCTTATAAATAATGCTGCCTTGCCATTTTTATTTTATTTTCTCTTAATTGACCCGACTGTAAATCCTGCAGTGACTGAAGAGGTCATGAAAAAGGGAGATATGAAGAGCCGTTGTCAATAATAATGTAGGCGTGAATAAACATACGGCTCTGTTGCTCATTGGTTGCTTTTATGGTGGTTTGACAGGTGATCCATGCTGCGCTTTGGCCCGGTTGACCTGAGCTAGGCTAGCCTTTTTCAACTTTTGTTCATCTAGGGCTAGGCCATATGGTATTAAGCTATGAGTAGTTTTCCTTCATTGGCATAACAAATACAATGTTTCGTTAGCCTTTGGGTTTAGCACTTATCACACAGGACAACTTTAGCCGTCGACTCGTTCCCAATAACTGGTGCACTTCACCAATCGGGCTAGCTTTAGCTAACATTCATAACACGATAGCAACATATTAGCCCTGCCCAGCTAGTATACATTTGTTTATGAAGTTTGTTTTGAATAATAGTGCTATTAAACAATGAACTATCATATATGCCCCTTATCAGACTGTAACCATTTCTTTTTTAGTTAAGTGGAATTTTTTCGGAAAAGGAGAAAAGCAGCTTTCCCTTGAGGTAGGAGATGCGGTCCAAATCCAGGAGGTCTGTGATGGTAAGAAATGAATACATCAATATATGAAATATTGTGCGGTATGCAATGCATCATAGCATAGAAAATCATATTATGCAACAAAGATTACAGTATGGCAGAAAACTGATATTGAGTTTTTCTTTCAGGATGGTACAGAGGCCACCTGGTCAGGAACAAAGTCGTGTGGGTAAGAGCTCACACACATTAACCTGTATTCACACCAGACTGTGCATCACATTGTTTTGATCAGAAAGGTGATAATAACACATTATGCATTTCCTTCAATTAGCTTTATTCAACTGAGAGATATTTGTTCTAGTTTTGTGAAAAGGAAAGGTGAGAGCTGCTCTCATTTCTGTACATATCTCGCTTATTACTTGTTCCTTTGCAGGGAGTGTTCCCTGCCAGTTTTGTCCATCTTAGGGAGGTTGTCGTTGAAAAACGAGGGTGAGTGAACTTAAGAAGTCTTCATCTGATTCCGAAAGTTATGTTCTTTGAATATTTTGTCATATTTTGTGTGCTGTATGTCTGCCTACAGAGGAGAGGAGGTTGTGCTGTCTGCAGAGATGCCCTTGGTGAAAGAGGTGACCACCACTTTGAGGGAGTGGGGAAGCATATGGAAGCAGCTCTTCGTGGTAAAAAAACAACATAGAAAAACACTTCTTGTATGTGAACGTGTGTATATCTGGGAGTAACAACATATATCTACTTATCCAGGCCAACAAGCGGACGCGTGTGAAGCAGGTCCAGAGGCTGATGTGTGAGCTTATGGAGTGGCGTTCCCAGCTCCTGTCTGGCACTCTGCCTAGTGACGAATTCAAGGAGCTCAAGCAAAAAGTCACCTCGAAGATTGACTATGGCAACAAGTATGTCTGGTCCAAAACAAAATTGCTTGTTTAGATTGGTCAATGTTTGAGCCAATTTTTGTAAACCATTCTGTTGTCCTCCCTTACCTTTCCACATTTTTTGTAACAGAACTTTTCAGACTCTTCTCCCCTTATCGTTATTTCCTCCTTATCCCTCCTTCCTCCAATCCCTCACTTGTTGCCTTTTTTCAGTCCTTTGTACACTTTCCATCCATCTCCCCAATCCTCACCTGAGCGGTATCTCCTTCTTCCCACTACAGGATCCTGGAGCTGGACCAGGTGGTGAGAGACGAGGATGGGAACATCTTGGACCCCGAACGGGCAAACGTCATCAGTCTTTTTCGGGCCCACGAGCAGGCTACAGCCAAGATCAATGAGCGCATCAAAGAGGAGCAGGTAAGGACGAAAGATGAGAAGGCAGGGCAGTGGGGAGCAGATAAAACAGAACCCCATGATGAAATCACAAAAAGTTTCAAGGGACTTCTTTGATATATTGCTATCGTTTCACTGCACTATACTTCCCAGAGGTATCCATGGGATTTTCACTGGGAAACTGTTCATGGGAAAAAGCTGTCATCAACTAGATAAAGGTGGAATCACAGTTTTGTCATTTAATTTGTTTTTATGATAAGAAAGTAGTTACATTAAACTTCATCTGCATGAAAATGGCAAATAATATATTTCACTTAGCAATCATGTCTGCGAGCCAAGCTTCAAATTGTCTTGACTTCACTGCAGCTCTGTAAAGCCTTGCTACATTTGAACATTGATTCATTAGTAAAAGGAGAATGTATTCCATAATGATATTCTTTCTCATGATTTGATTCTCCTTTACAAACCCATAATCTTCATGCTGCATGAATGTCGCAGAATTAAGTTTTGTCCCAAGTGAACCTCCTTTAACTAATGTCCTCCCCTGCAGTCCAACATCCAGACGGACCACAGCGGGATCTCCGCACGGATCCAGTCGTCCCCCACCCACAGCCTCTACGTGTTTGTCAGGAACTTTGTCTGTCGCATTGGAGAGGACTCGGAGCTCTTCATGTCCCTATACGACCCCGTCAAACAAGCCATTATCAGGTGTCACTTTTCCTTCTTTCTTGGCTTTAGTCCCTTCCCTCCTACAGTGAGCTTTAAAAAGTGTTCTTTTACATGCTGCTGTTTTTCTTTTCGCTGTTATTCTCTTTAATGTATTTTTTTAAACGCATATTTGAAGCCCCAGATTCATATGCAAATTTCAATGTCTGGGTTTAGCCTTCAAATTAAAAATGATGTTAATGTTAAAGTCTGGCAGATTTAATTCATCCCACTGTCATGCAGTTGATTCGATTTTGTCGTGTAGCTTTGTCTCCCTTTGAGATAGAAAACAAGGTGCATGACTATGAATAGCTATTGTTGTTTTTTTAAACAAGATGTCTTCGTATGGCACATATTGACAGGATTTAGCTTCGGAGTCTGAATTTCATGTCAAGGATTTCAATCATAACATAATGCAGTTCAATTAATAACATTTAAAATATGGAGAATTAAGGTGAAGTAGATTTAGCCAACACTATAATCCTCTCATACCCATTCACTGACTGGACTTATTTTTACCATATATTCTTTCATTACATTACATGTCACGTGTTAGATGCTTTTATCCAAAGCGACATACATTCAATGGGCAATCCCCACAGCAGTAATTTGGGGTGAAGTGTCTCTCCCAGGGTCACAACGACATGCTGACAGCAGTGGGACTCGAACTTGCTATCCCCTGATTCAAAGCACAGCGCACTGAGCCACAGCCTCCCGCAGCTGTATATATATATATATATCTCTCTTTCTCTGCTTTTGTACTTCTCTGCTCTATTTTTGAACCCCACTTAATTACAACAAAGGGATGCAAAAAGAAGAATACAAAAAATTATAGGGCAGCCGACACTGACTGGCAGTACTGTGTGGTGGCTGACAGGGTTGATGCTAAGCCCTGTCACTCTGGGTGACTGTCATACTGGGTATATCTAGGTCTCAGCCACTGCAGCTGCAAGTATTAAGATAGAGCATGATCGATCATGTTTTTCTCAACATATATCTTTCACTGTTAAATCTTCACTTACTTTATTCTGGTTTCTTTTTTTCTGTCTGTGTTCTTGTTATACTTGTGTGAATACTGCTTTATGTTTTGCTTTTTATTTTTGTTCTACCAACTCCCTCAACTTTTTTTATATGTCTGTCTCTCTCCGGCAGAAATGGTAAATATTGGATTTTATGATAGGAGACTTTTTCTCAGCTTTGATCCACCCTGCTGAACCCATGTGTCTGTCTTGCTGTCTATTTATCTTTACTGTCAGTGGCTGGTGCTCGCAAGTCAGGAAAATGCTTTTGGGAAAAGATGGGATGTATTTTTAGAACAGGTTTTAATTGTTATTCAGCAGCACTGGGTAATATTAATGGATCCACATGCCTGTCAGGGAACATTTTAGCTTTAGCATTTCAGAATTAATGTAGTTTCCCATCAGTAAACATACTATGCATATGGTAAAGCCCATGTGACAATGTACACCAGCCTGATTCGTTGGTTTGAGTAGTAGTGGTGTTAGTAAGTGCAATGCATTCATAGATGAGTAATGACGTCTTACATGCTAATCATTTGTTGTATTAGTAATACTTCTTAGCACAGATTATTTTAAGAATCTCTAGGGCTAGTCAAGAACATCAATAAGACACTTATAATTAAAATACGTAATACTTTATGACTGTTGACATAATACTTCAGGAAGCATTGTGTGTTTGCCAGTATAGACATGGAACATTATGAATGCATTATATTTTGCAGTGAAAGCCTGCATAACGCATGTAGTTTTCTTAGAAATTCTTGTTGATTATATTTATTAAAATGGTAATTGTTGATACTATGTCTCGCTGTACAGTGTGTTAAACTAATGTGAGTTATAGCTTTGCAGAACACTAACAACAGTTCTTGTCATGTTTATGCAGTGAGAACTACTTAGTTCGCTGGGGCAGCAAAGGATTCCCGAAGGAGATTGACATGCTGAACAACCTGAAGGTTGTCTTTACAGTAAGTGACCGCAGGAGGGCACTGTCTCACTGTTCTTTACATCAAAATACACTGTACTTAATAAGAATGAATGGGGTTATTCCTTCTAAGAAGATTGCATTGTTTTTCATTTCCTTCCTCCCCCTCTTTCCCACCTACCCTTTTCCCCCAAACTCTTCTCTCCTCTATCTATTCATCCTTGTATCAGTTATTATCACATTCATCGTGCACTTCTTACTTTGCTTTTTGTTCTCTCTGCTCTCCTGACTCTGTTTCTCTCCACCAGGACTTGGGTAACAAGGACCTGTGCAGAGAGAAGATTTATCTGATCTGTCAGATAGTGAGAGTGGGCAGGATGGACCTAAAAGAGACTTTGAACAAGAAGTGCACCCAAGGCCTGAGGCGGCCCTTTGGGGTGGCAGGTACTATAAGATCAGCCAGTGCTGTTTAGTTTTGGTCAAAGTTGTTGCTAAATGTTTTATAATGAGTGCAATCAACCATTAAGATACAAACTCAAAACTCTAAGAAATTAGAATCCTTCAGATACATTATCTTTTAATAAGCCCAACCATTTTAAATGCTACTGCCAGTGTTTCCCCCAGCGGGTGGATGTCTTGCCGTCATTTGACGGCCTTATTCAGCTCGGAATGCCCTGAACTCGAGCCGAGGGCGTCCAAAAAAAGACGCCCTCTCAGCCCTGGTCTGGCGGAAACACTGGCTACTGCATTGGCCTCAAATAAGCCAACCCCTTTTTTATACGACATAGAGAAATAAGACGTTTTTTGTTTGTATCCTTAAACATGGAAGCTCACTAATACAACCACAGTACTTTTTAGCACTAACACAACTAAAATGTTAATGGTCATGGCCAGCCCCTCAGGCTATTATTGGTCCCACTAGCTCCAGTCTGGTCTGTTTTGACTAGTGTGTGATAACGATTTATATGCAAGATGTTCACATGTCTAACATTGTTGACTGATGTGAATACACCATCAGGAACTACTCTTTATAATTGTTTTGTTTGTCATCACTGTCACACTTGTTTTTTTGTTCTTGGCAGTGATGGACATCAGTGATATCATCAAAGGGAAGATTGAATGCGATGAAGAGAAGCAGTTCTTTATCCCATTCTTCCCGTATGTTGTATTTCCCTCTTTTACTATCAAACACTCCATGTAATTCAAAGCAATATTGCATTTTTCATGTGAAGGTTTCAGCATTTGTGAGACTTTTATATTAAACAATTTCTATGGGTTTTAAAGTGTGTTTTTGTGTGTTTTGTTTGGCTCCAGGGTAGTTGCTGAGAATGACTTTCTACACTCCTTGCTGAACAAAGTGACAGCGTCACGAGGAGACAGTGGCGGGCAAGGTACGCTTCTGCATTTACCAGCTTCTCTCTCTGTATCCATGTGTGAAAGTCAGGTGATTTTTCTGGCAAAGTAAGTGGCCCTGTATACTCTAAGGTTCCCACTGGACTGTGTACGCGGCAGCCAATTGTGGTGAGACAAAATGGCCATGTCTCATCACATCCTCACCTCTTCTCTCTGCTCTGTGGGTGAGAACGGAGGACATTATCCTGATGGATAGCATGAGCCCTCGAGCTGATGTTTTCATATTACTTATCCTTTATTTCTCCCTCACAAGCTTCAGTCTCGCTGCCCACTGCCCAATGTATATGGCAGACTGTGACAGCCCCTATGGGTGGTACCTCATAGACGTAGCCTGCGTGTCGGACTGCAGTGTCATATCACTCAGCTTTATCTTTCCTCACGCTCCTGAAAGCCCTGGGTGTAATCTAGATAGGAAAGGACGAGCAGATATGGAAGGAGCACCTGAGGCCGGCCGATGTCTGTTCTTTACATTACTCACTCGTAATCTCTCCTTCCTCTCACTCATGTTTCTGCCACAGCACACACTGACACACATATCAAGAGTAATCCCTGTAGGTATGTGGTTAGCCTTGAAAATGTGGGTTTGTGACACAGTCTATGTACTATAGTGAAATGGCTCGTCCTTTTCCATGCTTTTTCCCATCATTTCTCTGAAAGCTTTGAGAGCCCATATTCTTTAGGACAACATTCCTCCCCCCCCCTTCTTTTACACCCCTTTGACAAACAGGAGACAGAGGTTGTATAGTGTTATTGATTAGTCTAGTCTGTAACAACAGAAGACATTTTCACATCCCCACATCACCTTGAGACACTTTAACATTATGCTCCTCGTATATGAACACTTATATTTTACAAAGTGGATCTCACTTTATGTTCATCTGTCAAGCTTAAGTGTTTTAGGGATGCTGAAAACCTCTTACAATGTTTTCATGATTAAGATTTAATAGTAGAGGGCCTTGAAATTCCTTTTTCATTTATTGGGCTTTAATTAGATTTTGCTTACCTGCAGAGCGAAATAAAAACTCTCTGGATCCCTTATTTTTAGAATCAACTGAAGTGGGCAGCAATTTCTTCTTAAATGTTCTGATATTCGGTTCCACAAAGTTCTGTATAAGTAGCATTGAATTACAAACTTATAGCCCAGTGTTTTCCTATAAGCTGTTTTGGGTACTCATCTTTGTTCCCTATTAAAGTATTACAGGATAATATGTTGATATTCCTTGCTTGTGGCACTGAACAGTAATGAACACAACATCTTCAGTAGTTACCAAGGAGTCGATAAGCGATACATCAGTACGGGGATGGATATCGGATACTGTCCAGTTGATATATCGTTTTTTTGATAATGATGGACATGTAACCTTCAATTCTGGCACATGTTTTTTATTGTATTCATGTTTCTGTGGTCTTGTTTTTTTTATCCTATTTTTCTTGTGAAGCACTTTGTGAATTGTATTTCTGAAAGGTGCTATACTAAATAAACGTATTATTATTATCTTAAAATTCCACAAGGAAATGTTGCTTCTTTACAAATGTATTGCTTAGTTATTATTATTACACTTTAGATTTGTGTCATCTTTCTTAAGAGACACAATAATCTTCTGATGATCTAAAGGGGCTTATCATTAATATGTATTTTTAAGGAAAGTCAACACTGCTTAAGAAAAGGGAATAAAAGAATCGCGAGTCCCATTGCAAACATCCAGTTTTTTACTTATGAACCTGAGGAATGTACATGGGTAGAATATGAATCCAAAGCCTCTTTCTCTCCCCCGTCTCCCTCCAGGTCTGTGGGTGACTTTGAAGACTCTGGTCGGAGACATAGTTCAGATCCGGAAGGAATACCCTCACCTGGTGGACCGCAGCACCGTGGTGGCCCGCAAGCTGGGCTTCCCGGAGATCATTATGCCGGGAGACGTGCGCAACGACATCTACCTCACCTTACAGGGCGGCGACTTCGACAAATACAACAAGACGACACAGAAAAACGTGGAGGTCATCATGTGGGTCTGCGATGAGGAGGGCAAGGTCATACAGGTGAGCAGCACGAAGAGATGAGGCTGCGGACACACGCGCATATTTAAAGAGAAAAGGGATTCGTGTAAACAGATTGATTTGCGTGTCTGGGATTTGAGGTGGAGTCTGCAGGTGTGTGTGCGTGTGTGTGTGTGCGTGTGCGTGTGCGTGCGTGTGCGTGCGCCATATGTGTAATGTAAGAGATTTTGTTGGTTTAGGCCACTGAGCAAACACGGCACTGATCAGGGGCTTATTCACCCCCTCATAGTCAGGGACACATAAACGTGGCTTTATCCCAGAATGAAAATCATTTTTTAGGCACACATGGATGAACATCACACACGCACATGTGCACACAAAGTCACAAACGTAAAATCCTTCATCTCAATATGACACATACTTTTTTCTTTCTGTCCCTCTTTCCCAGAACTCCATCTGTTTGGGCGCAGGGGATAAGGCGGGCAGTGAGTACAGATCCGTCATCTACTACCAAGTCAAACAGCCCCGCTGGATGGAGACAATTAAGGTGTGTGTGTTTGTGTGTGTGTGAGGGAGTTGCAGAGCTAACAATTAAAATAAAGTTTGAGGTAGAATTTACTTTTTTCTATAGAAACTTATTTTAGTTTTCTTGAAGGTGTCTGATGTTTATGTAGCTTTTGCATTCTCCATTTCAAACATAACTACCAAGAAAATAAACCTGTAAAGTTTGAATATATGTTTATTTCCTATAATAATGTGTCCTCCAGGTGGCTGTTCCCCTGGAAGAAATGCACAGGATTCATTTACGCTTCATGTTCAGACACCGCTCTTCCCAGGAGTGTGAGTATCGGCCTCTCCGCCTCTCCTCTGCTCCCCTGAGCATTATGGGGCATTGCAAACACCGAATGATAGGCAGCAATTTGGAAAATGGCCCAAGCCATCATTACGCACACTTGATTATACAAATCGCTGCTTTTTATTCCTGCAATGCCTGAATCCCCCCTCCACCTCCTCCCCTTCTTATGTGTTTCTACCCTCTTTAAATGTATAAACCCGTCTCCTTCGTCTCCAGCCAAGGACAAGAGCGAGAAGAACTTTGCCATGGCCTTTGTGCGTCTGATGAAGGACGACGGGACAGTTCTGCAAGATGGACTGCATGACCTTGTAGTCTTCAAGGTCAGAATCAAAAACAGAACCAATGCAGAAAGAAAGCAGACGATCAGGTTCATTGAAAAACAAATCATCATGAGGCACATTTCAGCTCACTGATTTATCTAAAGTGGATGTGCAAGTTATAATTGAGAACCATATCCCATCGCCCTTGACCCTCCACACTCTTACAGACACCAAAGCTCCTCTGAGAGTAAAACATGACAGGGTGAGCATTTAATGATGAGAAATGATCACAGTTTATTTGGATTACAGCCATTATTACAATACATCTGGAATAAATGTGTAGGTACAAGTTTAAGTGGCAACATACAAACTGGTAAACAACACAACCAGCGCAATAACTATTTAATGAACAGATATCATTAATAGTTATATATTCAACTATATAACAGTTAATCAGTTGCAAGTATCATTAAAGAAAACCTAAACATTTAGTGAGTCTGGACCGGAGATTATAGCCACCCAGGTTGCCAAATAGATTTGCTGCCAAATGAGCCAAAGCTAAGATTGAATCCCACTATTGATTAAATGCCAAACGCAATGAAGATTAATTACTCGTGATTTACTCTAAAGACCAAATGGATGGTCCCTATGTGCCCTCTTTCTCGATTATCTCTCGTTATCCCTGCATTCCTCTCGATCTCTGTGCCACTCACTCATTATTACTTACTCTTTTGGCATTTAAGAGGGTAGAGTTGAGGTTTGAGCCCCAAACGAATCTGACCTGACCTAGAGTACAGTAAATCATGTATAAAAAGTATAGTAGGTAAAGTATAATCACATTAACAAAACGTATACAAAATAGTAATATTAATTAATTTGATGTTGCTAATTCTCATAGTTTCCGTCTTCTCTATGTGTTCGGTCCATCTCTTCAGCACTTTCAGCAAGACAAATGCTGTACCAACAGCTGGGGTGGTTTCTGTTTGGGTCTAACCTGTCGTGGCCCCAGTGTTTCTAAAGTTATGAGTTTACAAACCGAAATGGAGTCGGGTAGAAGTAGATAATGCATTGTGCTCACAGAGAACAACTGCTGTGGAACTGGCGACTCCAGGTACTGTTTGTCATTTGTTCCTTCAGGGCTGGCCTTATAAATCATTGCCAGTGTATCCAACCCCAGTGTCTCGTACTCCTGTGTTTGCATCAAGGCAGTCTGACTTAACACAGGAAGTATAATTCCCGTCCCAATGCTGCTGTGTAGCCATCAACCATCTGTGCCATCATCAGCAAGTTTTAGCATTACTGGTGTGTCAACATAATTGTTTTTTTCCATAACAATTTGTTGACCATACTAAAAGTATGGTCCCTCTCAACCTTATTGAAGAGTATGTATCTAATAAATACATTAATTGTGCTTATTTAATTATCTTTTTGAAGGTTGAGAGAGACTGAAACTTTAGTATGATTACTACATTGATATGCTGAACATTATTGGGTTGAAAATGACTCACTTACATTGTATTCTCAGGGTGACAGCAAGCGCATGGAAGACGTGAACTGCTACCTCTCACTGCCTTCGACCCGCAACAACCACAGCGACAACCACAAGGGGTCAGTGCTGAGTCGCAGCTCCAGCAACGTGTCCGGGAGTGGAGGCCTGTCCGTCAGCTCCAGAGACAGCTTCTGCACCTCCACCCTGGTCTGCTCCACCAAGCTCACCCAGAATGGTAGGTGTATGTGTGTTTCTGTGCAGGTGTGGAATGTTCGAATAGCTCCTTTTTGACATTGTGTTATAAATTAATCAACTCTGGAGACTTGGAAGGGCAAAACATTTATTTCAGAAACATGCATGCACGCTCACAAAAGTTGAAGAAAGGTCACGACAGAAATTATGAGGAGGAACGTATATAAGGGATAATGGCCACATTATTAAATGTGGCCATGTAATAAGCGGGATAATGTGCAGCGACGCGGTCATTATGGGGAAAAGAACACCGACAGGCTGATCAGGAGCCCAACGCGAAGGCCACAATCTCAACAAAGTAAGGTTATGACTCCCAATATCAATTGAAATGCTTTTATGGATTTAGAAAATGATTTTATTGATTTAAAAAATAGTTGTATTGATTTAAATTGACATGCATCCGCTAAGAAAAATAGTCCGTTGTTACCGTTTGAACTAACGTAGCAACGGCAGGAACTGCTTCGATAGCGTTTTTGAGGAGCTTTTTGATTACAGATTTGAAAACATCGCTGCTTGCTTTAAAAGTAGCACAATTCATGATGTCAAACCTTGGAAAGTATCTAGATATCCCTTCCCTAATGTCAAAGTAACTGCACACTGAATATGTGTCGCCGCTTGATGTCTATGTCTGGACCGCTGCGTAAAAAGGAGGGTTTCTGCTAGGGGTGGGCGATATTGAAAAATATGTTATCACGATATTTTCAAGCAGTATCACGATAGACGATATATATCACAATATTTTTTCATGTCGGTTATTATGGTTATTTTTCAAGTTACTTAACAGTACAAGCACCTACAAGGTAACAGAAACTAAAACAAAAAGGAGTAACAGACCAAAATAGCATTTCAAGCTGGTTTTATTTCAGAAATGAATCTCTGAATGAACAAGTGAGCAGTGAACATCAATAAACATGAAAAGGAGGGTAAAACATAACTAAGTAAAACATCAATGAGGAAAAGTCAGTGCCAAACAATTAAAATGTAAACTTTAGAGTAGACTTGAAGTGCAATAAAAGACTTTAGCATAACTGAAGGGAAAAACTATATAAATACCTTAATATAAAATATAAGCCAACAGAATCAAACAAGACAATAAATAAAGTGCAATACTGTCTGAATCCTGACTAGACAGCTTTAGAGCATGTCTTCACATTGTATAGTTGTACCCTTAGGCCATGTGCGATTAGTTCCCCTGTATGGTCTACCGGGAAGTATATCGTTTGGAGACATGGACTTTGCAGCTTCCACTTGTGAATGAAATGAATGGTCAGACTCATATATGGTTCTGACGTGCGGCTAGACCATAAATCACTGGTTGTAGCAAAAAACTGGACATTTTGAATTTCCTGTTGTACCTTCTCTCGGCATTCAGTGTACATTTGTGGAATGGCCTTTGTAGACAAATATTTTCGACTGGGCACCTGGTACCGTGGGTCAACTGTTTTCACCAGCCTCATGAAACCTTTGTTTTCCACGCTCTGTATTGGTTGCATATCCTTGGCCACATAAAACGCCACCGCGTCAGTTATGTCTTTCCACCGTTTGCTAGTCTTTTCATAAGGAGCCCCTTTATGAAATGCCTGCCCTATGGTAGTTTGTTTTGGTGCAGTCGCTGCGGTAGATTGTGCATTCACACGCGGGGGACCTTGCACTCTTACAGTCTCTGCATGCTCTTTCTGGTGCTTGCGTTTGAGGTGGTCTCGTAAGCCCGACGTGTTGCCATCTGTCGCTTTGAAATTTCCTTTTTTGCACATTTTGCAAATTACATTAGTTTGCTCCGTGTCTGTTGTGTTATATCCAAAATATTTCCATACCACAGACGTAGAGTTCTTTTTGGGGACTAAATCTAATTCTTCTACATCAGAATCTGACTCTCCGTCCATTATTGCTGTGTGTGCAGACTGCCAACAGTGTATTTTCCCTCACTGCAAAGAAAGGGGGCGGGGACTTTGGGAGCGTGTCAAACAACTCGGACTGAACGAAAGCAGAGGTGTGCTGACATTGTGAAATCGATCGGGCTTGATATATGGTGAAATTTTTTTTATCACGATAGGACGATATCTCTGAAAAAGCATATCGTGGAGACCTAATATCGTCACGACGATGTATATCGTCATATCGCCCACCCCTAGTTTCTGCCCGTTACTTCTCCGCTGTTTTCTTGTCCCTCTTGTCTTTTTCTTTTCTTCACTGGGGACTCATCAGCCACTAACCATTCCACCAAATTACTGTGCTCTCCAAATATATTAAAATTAATGTTAAAATCCTCCATGTTACTATCACACGACAGCGGAAAACTAAAGACAATCAGACAGTTTGCTTGCTTTTCAAACTGTTACATTTGAAAAACAGTTAGAGCGTCTCTTGTCAGTTTGAAAAGCCAACGGTAGGAACTGCTTGCGTTTTTGAGGAGCTTTTTGATTACAGATTTGAAAACATCGCTCCTTGCTTTAAAAGTAGCACAATTCATTATGTCAAACCTTGGAAAGTATCTAGATATCCCTGCCCTAATGACAAAGTAACTGGCAACTGAATATGTGTCGCCGTTTGATGTCTATGTCTGGACCGCTGCGTAAAAAGGAGGGTTTCTGCCCCGTTACTTCTGCGCTGTTTTTCATGTCCCAGTTCGAAAAGCAAACTGCATGCAGTTTGCTTTTCGGCCCAACTGTACACAGTTAACTCGACCGGACTTCTTTCTGAAGATGTGAGCGTCCTTAACAACGGTCAATAAGTCCTTGACAGCGGTCTGTCTGTTCGGTATTAACAACGTGTCACGTGTTCTGAATTGACCAATCAGAATCGAGTATTCAACTAAGCCATGTAATAATTGAAATTAAACCTGACATGTTTCAACAGAGTAATAAGGGCATGCAAAGACAATGAATCATCTGTTGGCTGATAAATTGGTAGAGGACACATCCGCTGCTTAGGGGGTTTCTTTATTTCTGAAAACATGACTGGTCTGAATACCATATTCTCTTGGGCTTACTGTTTGGGAAAGACATATTTTTCTTCAGAACAACAACATAATTAGTAGTGAAATGCAGATAAACGGCAACCCTGGGGCCAAGTTTTATTTTTAGATTCAAAGCTGTCATGGTACGATAGCTGAAAGGTCCAGTGAGATATGAAGATGTCCAGTCAATTAATAAAGAATCAACTGTATATTAATCTGGTTGTGTGTGTGTGTAACATGTTACAGCCATGGGCTAGTAAGCACAGGCTAGTGGGAACTATGTGTATACATGGGTTTGATTAGTGAGGAGTGTGTCATTTTGTCCTACACACTCTGGCAGGCAGCCACACAAGCAGACTCACAAGCAGACTCACACACTGAAGTGCACAGCAACAAATACACGCACAATGCACGTACTTTCCAGACAGTATGGAGCATCAGGCACAGGTGCAGGGAAACAGCTGTTACTGAGGAAGCCAGTCCATCACTATAATGAACATTATCCTGCAATATTAATCACCTGTACCACACACACACTCAAACTGACACACACACAAAGACACTCTCAGGCATGCATGCACACAGTGTGGTAAGGGGCCACCAAGCAGATGTGTGGCTTGGCTTGGTGAGTCAGGAATTATTGGACAGGAAAAGCAATGAGCTTCAAGCAGGCAGCCCTGCAGGGACGGGGAAATCTGCCCCATGTCAAACTGTAGCAGAATTAATGACAGAAACTGTGGATTTAAATGTTCAGCTTAAAGTCTGAGCAGAGGAACAGGGAGTGTCCACATGACACATCATCACTAGACAAATGGCTGTACTTATACATAAGAGATGGATTTACAAAATAATATCTATGTATTGAATATATTATTTAGTTTAAGATTCAGCAACATTCACATTTTTGTTCATTCAATCTTTATTATTCTTTCTTACCTCTTGGTCTGCTCCTACTTGTGCCTACTTTCTGCTACAGAAACCTTTCAAATATCAGTGTTCCGCTCCTTAAGGATGTCTTTCCATGTTCCTTCCTCTTTTTAGTTTTATGTTCTTTCCCTTTGTTTTGGAGAGAATCTTCCAATCCTCTTAAAACCTGCTCAACTTGAAAATGTAACTCCATTGACATATTTTCAGCTTCAAACTTTATTTCTAACTTTAAACAATGCTTCATTTCATTTCATTTCAAACTTTTATTTATACAGATAAAATCCCATTGAGATCATTGATCTCTTTTCCAAGGGAGACCTGTTCAAGTAGTTCCACATGAAACATAAAAGCATAAACAGAACAACAAAAGGACATCATCCAGCATCATTTACATAATTATCCACATAAACAGGTACCAATAGCTTCTGATTGACTACTATGATACGAGACTATGAGACATAAAACCATGAGTTGGCTTTTCATATATTTTAAAGTTTTTACTTTATCACAATTTCCTTTTATGCCCTTTTCTGACATTTTCTGAGTTCCAAACCACAAAGTATTAATTTCACAAAGATATGAAATGGAGAAAAGCAGCAGATTGCTGAATATCATATTTTTGCCAACCTTTTCTCTTGAGTAGACCATAAATTAAGTATTTTGTACAACTCTTATTTCATTACAGCGTAACTGCTTATCAACACCAACTTCTTATCTTACTAATTATGTTAAAAGTGCAGTTTATTTATATTCTGAAGAACAAAGGGGAGACACACTGTCACATGTTCAAGGGAACACAGTGAAAATACTCAATTGAGAAAATGACAGTCTTTAACGATGCATTTTGAACACATTTCCATTTTAACAGCTTTAATCAGCATCTAGTTTTGAGCTAGACAGCTGCGTTTAAGACAGCTGAACAGTAAATGTACTCTGTGGGTCTCTTCTCTCCAGTGGGCCTGCTGGGGCTGCTCAAGTGGAGGAGTCGACCCGAACTCCTCAAAGAAAACCTTGAGAAACTCAAAATGATTGATGGAGAGGAGGTGGTCAAGGTCAGTGCTGTGAATACAAGTGTGTCTTTGCATTAAGTGTGCAGACTGACATGTGTGTGATCTCACTCTCTTCTTCTGGATGTATGGGTTTTAGTTTCTGCAGGACACTCTGGATGCCTTGTTCAGCATCATGATGGAGCACTCTCAGACTGACGACTATGACATACTCGTTTTTGACGCCTTGGTGAGTTTGTGGTGTTTGTTTTCACAGATAATGTTGTGTATATCTCCGTGTGTGTGTGTGTGTGTGGCCTGTCACCAGATACAGCTGAATTTGTGACAGGCTGTCTGTGTGTGACATCTTGGCGTACCTATCCACCTTTTTCTAAATAAACATGTCTATCAGATGATTGTACATAACTTCCTATCTGCCTTGTAAATGTATACTCCCATTTAACCATGTAGCTCTCTCTGTCTCTCTTGTGTCTGCCAGATATACATCATAGCTCTGATTGCTGATAGGAAGTTCCAGCACTTCAACACAGTGTTGGAGGCCTACATCAAGCAGCATTTCAGCGCTACACTCGCATACAAGTAGGTCACTTCCTGGATCACAGACCACTTCCTTTCATCTCATTCTGTTTCAGTGTTCATGCGTTTCCTGAATGACAGAAGCCACTGTTCTCACAATGTGTTCGTGTTACATCAGATTGTAATGTTTATATTCTGATCAAAATGTCTACACCTTTTCTCAGTAGGATCATTTATAGAAAAAAAAAATAGAAAGCAAAGACATCTCTCTACTCATCTGCCACAGGAGACTTTATTATCAATTAAACTCAATGAGCTCATCTGGCTATTTAAGGATGAAGTCATTTTACTGTGGCCTCCATAAACTGTCAGCTGAATACTTAATTTGAAACATTTATTCTCCTTTTGTGGGAAAATACAAGCGCTGCAGTGTATCAGCAATGTTCCCTGTTTGCGTTTCAAATGAAGGATTATCTGATCTTTCCCCACCCCTTGGCATTTACGAAATCTTTAAAAAATTAGATAGTCAACAAAATGCTTTGTCATCAAGCCAAAAAACAGATTGTCTTGTGTTTCTTATCCCTTGCCACACGAGGACGAAAACGATACGGACCGCAATCGTTATCAAAAAAGTCTTCCGTCCACACGCAACAGGCACCAGAAAGGTGTCCGTTCGCACGAGAACGCTCGAAAGCGCTGGAGACGCTGTAGTACATATGCCAGGCCTGTAAGTGGTGCTATAGTCCTGCACAAAAGCAGCGAAGAAGACTCCACCCGCATGGTTGCCATGGTTGCCCTTCTGTTTATTCTCCGCTGTGGACACTCTGGCTCTTTTTCTCCCTCCCCGAGGCAAGCGTTTGCTCCTGCTGCTGTAATTCTCTCCGGTTTTCCACCAGCAGATGACAAACACCCACCCCTCCGCCTCTTCCAAGGGACGAGGGGACCGTGCAGCAGAGTTTCAGTTAGATTTTTTTCCCGCCAGTCAACATGTCCGTTAAAGTTTGAAAAGTGCCGGTCAAAGGTCTTCTTTGTTATTTATTGAGCTTTAAAACAAATGAATAACAACTCTATATAATAATATAAGAATAAAACACGGAGCCTCTCTTTTCCTCCCCCACTTCTGAGAGCCCAGCAGCTGATCTCTGAGCAGGAGAGGCGGGGCTATTGCTTCATCGTTATCAGGACATGATCGTATAGGCGTAAACACGGAGCCGTTTGACCCCCAGAGCGTTTCGTTTGCAGATCTAGCCACCTAGGGACCCGTTATCTTTTTCTGCGTTTCCGTGTCGGCCTCGTGTGGCCGAACCGTCTATCTGATAGTGAACTGTAGCAGATACGACCGTTTTCGTCCTCGTGTGGCAAGCCCCTTAGAAAGTTGGACAGAACAGTTTAAAGTACACTACCAGAAACACATACAGTACAATCATGTGGGTTGTCTGAATCACATTCACAAAACTGTCAGTTGGGCCAATACCATTCTTCATATACAAGTTTTATACCTTTTTTAGTAAAATAAATGTCACCTGAAGATCCAATGTTAAAAGGAAAATCGGCCCTCTTTAGCGTGGATCTCCACTCATTGTTAATGATAAATGTAAAGTGAAGCAATACATTTTTTAAGTGGATGCTACAGTATATTGATATATTTGTCTGCCTTCCAAAGGGTCCCCAGCAGCCTTATCCTCTTGCCAGGCAGCTTCTGTCTCTCTCCACTGCATTTCTTTCAAACGCTCAAATAAATACAGCTGGTATCCGAGTCAGCCTAAACACTGTAAACACGATTCTTCTATAACATTTCCCGTACCCCTGTAATCTGGGATTCTATATTTAGCTGTGCGACACGTAGATAGTTCCGTTTTAAAGCAGTTTGTTGAGCACGCCCCCTGGCTACCCGGATAAGGAGTCTGTGACCTCACCACTAGATGCCACTAAATCCAAAACACATCATTGTATCCACCTGCCACTGTAGGTCGGTGTGTGAGGGCCTTTTGCAGCACTTGACTGAACAGGATTACAGTTTTAACCCTGCCTCTGTGGAGTGGCAGCTGAAGCACTCAGGCATGCACCCAAACACATCTGCCTGCTCCTTACTCTCTGTTGATTTACTTAACTTGATTCAGTGAGTGAGACACAATATTCGTTTGCATTGCCAAAGCTTCAGTTAGGGAATTAAAAGCATTTTTTCAATCTTCCTGCCCTCTCTGCTGTCTCTCCATCACTCCATCCCTACCCTGCCATTGTGTTGGTGTTCACCCTCTTTAAAAGGGTCACTACAGCTTAACGCCTGCTAGCCCAGAGGCTCTTATGTAAAGCCCTCAAACCCCCACTCAATACCTTTTAAACTGCCTATCGCTTGCTTTAAAAAAATTATAAATCTTCCTGAGATCGCATTCAAGCCATGCACTAAAATAAAACCAGGGAAGACTGAAGGGTAATATTGTAGATAATATATAAAAAGGCCAACCTGACAGCAGTGAGGACAGATTAAAGTTCACTTTTCTAATGGGACTTTTATTGTTTAAGAGGATTGGGTAGATTTATAAAAGTAAGTGAGTGATTCCCTGTTGCTTTTCATGAAATAGAGCCATCACAAAGCCAACACTCTCGGCCCATTTTAGGCCTACAGTACTGTCTTATTTTTACTGAATGTCATGTCATTGAGATTAGGCCGTGGTAGATTGGGAAGATAAATAGTTCATAAACTTAGACTGAACTCTGTGCCACCCACACCTCTCCAACTGCTTTGACACATAGGAATATTCAGGTGTGTCTAAAGACGGCTGTGGGGAGTGCATGTGTTGGAGAATGATATTCCACCGTGCGTCTGACGGTGTCTGTGAGCTGTGCGAAAGGTACATCTGTTGAGGTGTGAAATACTATTTTGCCATTTTGCCGGCTCAACCTCCCTGCCAGTCTTCCTCTCTCTCTGTCTTTCACTCTCACTCTGCTGAACTCCGTCTTTCTGCTCTATGGAAGTGAAAAATGGAGTTGGTGATTAATTTCCCATCCTGTGGATCGTCAGAAAAGGAGTGACAATTCTGACTGGATGATTTAAATGTTCTCCTTTTCTCCCTTCCCCTTATGTTTGGATTCTGTTTCCCATTCTACCTTTCTAACCCCCCCAATTCTATTGCTAATATAATTTTCTCCCAGGAAGCTGATGTCGGTGTTGAAGAGGTATCTGGACGTGTCCAGCCGAGGCGAACAGTGTGAGCCCATCCTCAGAACCCTCAAAGCCCTCGAGTACATCTTCAAGTTCATCGTCCGATCACGCATGCTCTACTCCCAGTAAGTGTCTGTGTACCTTTTTGTTGACTGACCATTATGTTAATACCTGTTCAATTTCTTTTAGGAACCACAATAATGCAAATAGACATTCCTGACCGCACACAGAGCCCAGTGACTTAGCAGGAGTAATCGGTTTTGACAGTTCTGTGCGAGCAGGCTGCCGATTAGAGCACTATTGTTGCTAATGAGCATTGATGATGAAGTTCAGCGGCCGAATTAGAGCTAATGTCAGGGCAGGGCTGCTGAATGGGCAGCCAACGAAACACCAGGCAGCCAACGAAACACCAGGCAGCCCAAGATCCTGCAAAGAGAGACTGATGACACCCACTGTGCTGAGCCAAGAGCTGCACCGTAAGATCATTGTAAACACCATTTATAACTGCAGCGCAAGAACTGATGCTGACAGGTCCGAAACATGAAGCACAACAAGGGGGGTGTGTGTGTGTGTGTGTGTGTGTGTGTGTGTGTGTGTGTGTGTGTGTGTGTGTGTGTGTGTGTGTGTGTGTGTGTGTGTGTGTGTGTGTGTGTGTGTGTGTGTGTGTGTGTGTGTGTGTGTGTGTGTGTGTGTGTGTGTGTGTGTGTGTGTGTGTGTGTGTGTGTGTGTGTGTGTGTGTGTGCGTTAGGGCTTCGCGATTTGGGGAAATAATCTAATTGCGATTTTTCTGACAGATATTGCGATTCAATTTGCGATATTTGTTTTTAAGCGACCCAACGGAAAAATGCGGCCATATCTCCGGCTAGGAAGGTCGTATCAACGTGCTCCCGTCTCTAGCACCCCCGCAGCCCGAGCTACGAGTGAAAGAACTAAACTTACATGAAACTTCCGTTGGGTTGCTTTAAAGTCAAGCTTCAGTTTAAGATTCAGCCTGTAATAGATGTAAAACATGTGATGGAGCCTTACTAACCTGACTCAGACGGTTTGTTTCACCAAACCATCTAGGAAAGCTCCATTGGAAGCCATTTGGAAAAGTATTTCAAAAATACTTGGCAGGTGATTGGATCAATACTCTATCCCCTACTATCATGGGCCACTGGCTGGTACATGTGGAGCACAGCACTTCTGATTGGTGTGGATGACTGACACACAAGAAGGAAAACGTTTTTAAAAAATCGCTGGCTTTGCGATTTGATAATCGCATCATTTAAAATCGCGATTTCGATTTAAAATCGATTAATCGTTCAGCCCTAGTTTGCGTGCTCCACTGCTCCTGGATTGACTGAGCTTCCGTCCCCAGTCTCCCCTGGGTATCTCTGAACCGATAAAACTCACTCCCTTCTCTCTTTTCGCCCTCCACTTACCTGCAGCCGATAACTTCTTCTTGCTCTACATACAAAGTTTTCACACTGAGGTTTTTCCTCCTCTTAAGGCCTTGTCATGCCAACGGAGAATTGGGTATTCAAGGGAGCCACTGGTTATTTAGGTACATCTGTAAGGTCCCATCATCATCAAGACTACCACTCATAAATAGTTAAATAGGCGGCACTGAAGATTTATTGGCTTGTCAAACCGACTTTGTGTTCATGCAAACTCTATTAGAAACGTGTGATGTTTGCTTAACAAATATGTAAGGCACGCTGTACCAGATTTTGCTCTTTCCTTCACCTTCTGTCTGTCCTTCAGGCCCTGCAGCTTTCACATTACTTCCACTAGTCTAGTTCATCAGGTGTGTGTGTTTCCTTTTTCCTTCCCCGGAGCACTTGCTCTATATTTCTCCTCCTGTTTTACCCTTTCCTCGTCCCCCTTCTTTCCATCCCTTTTTCTCATCTTTAGGTTTACCTTCTATCTTTACTGCATTCCTCCTTTTTAAACATTCTCCCTCTCTCCAAAGCGAAAGCACACAGAATTAACATTTTCACAGACAAAATAAGTATGTTTTCTAATATCAATATATGTTCTTATTAATGCTGTTAGGATTCTGTTAGGACATCTGTTCTGTTTTCAATGAGAAGCCTTTTTCAGACTTTTCTTCAGGGTCTTTCACTCCATTTCTGTTGATACCCTGCCCTTCATGACTCTCCGTATATCTTCAGTATTTGTTTGCTGAGCAGTCTAATGTATCGCTCTGCTGTGCGTGTGCTTGATGTGTGTGTTTGTGTGTTTGTGAGCACAGCTAAGCTGTAATAACAGCCTATGGTTATTTTGGCTGTTATTTCCATATATATATTTACAGGGTGTAACATGCTTGTGAAGTGTACTTTTATACAGCTCTGAAGACCATTCCACATTTTTCTTAAATCTCTACATGTATGGCAGCCATTCCATTATTTTATCTGTTGAATTCCAACATGGATAAATGTTGTCAGTAGTTTAGAGAATACAAACAAAACAAATCCCTTTACTCAAACACATATCTATAAAGAGTAAAACTAGAGAAACTGATCATTTTGCAGTGGTCTCTTCATTTTTCTCAGAGCTGTATAGATGTGGTGTGAGTGCTCAACCTGGTGTTATGACACCATCTCTGACCCTGATGCATCTAGACATCATCTCTTTACACACACTCACACTTACACACATATTCATGCACACACAGGGCCTGTGGATTAAGCAGGACACTGGGTCTGTCATCATAACTGTACTCTGCAAAGCGCCCAGTGATAATACCGCCGTGTGTTACCGCATAATCCCTCCCCGCACATGCTACATTTGCTGTGTGCCACATGCTAATCCTTTCCTCCAGAACCCAAAACTTCTATTGTAATTAATAACTGCAAAGCTCCACTGAATCACACAGAGATATTGAGATGGGGGGGGGGGAGGAAAGATGGATGAGAGAGACGTTTCCTTGGGGTGGAGGAAGTTAAACTCGAGCGATATGTGGGTGTTTGTTTGTTTGATGTGAAAAAGCAGCAACAAAGATCACCCAAAGTCAGAGGAGGGTTGTTATAATCACTGCAGTTGGTACTTGTTATCAATGTTTACTTTAACCTTGGCCACATAATACTTTATTAGTTTGCAGCAGCACTTTGATATAGAATGTATTGAATTACAAGTCTGCACTGAGTTGGAGAATAATTACATAGCCAGAATGACTTCTTTGTCTTACAACTTTATATGTTAAATAAAATATTGACCTTAAGCTTTAAATGCATAGCACCTTCACTTTGAATATATTTTAAACCATATTAAAAAAAGAAGCGAGGACCTGCAACCAATTCAGTTGACTCCCAATTTCCATAAAAACACATAATCTAGGAGTAATTTCCCTGTTGCTAGATAACTCTGAGACTGACAGAGAAAACTAGCTCTGGCTTGACAAGGAATCTTGAAAAAAAGTGAAACTGTGAACCCTGTAAGTTCATCAAACTTAAATGTTTTATATTTTAGTTATTAATTTACTGACTAGTTTGTGCGTTACACTCAATATTTGTTACATAATGTTGATCAAACATTTTTTAAATAAGGCTGTTTTTGCCTTCATCTATATTCAACTTGAGTTTATTGCCAGCCATCTTTGTTTTTACACTTTGTGTCTTATTTTCTCTCCCCACCTTCCCACCTCAATGATTATTCACCTCCCTGTTGTTTTCTCTCATCTTTCAGCTCCTACCTCCATCCTTTACTCCATTCCCCTTTCTAATCGTGTCTTGTTTTCTAATGTTTGCCTCATTCATCAGAAAATCATTCAGTGTTTCCTGTTGCATTTCCATTGATGTCCTCCTCCTCCTCCTAGGCTGTACGAGGGGAAGGAGCAGGCGGAGTTTGAGGAGTCGCTGAGGAGGCTCTTTGAATCCATCAACAGCCTGATGAGGACAGACTACACCACCACTCTGCTGCTCAGGGTAATCATACGTCTTCACCTCGAACCCCATTCTTCATCACCCAGCTCTCATTCTTACCTTTTTTCATCCTTATGCTCTATTTATTTTATTTTTTTACATGTACCTGTCTGGTTCTGATTTATCTTCTTCCTCCTCAATCCCAGACTTCTCTAATGCAATCACTATTCTGCTGCTTAAAGACATACAAACAGATCGAGTCACAGAAAGTTAAGCAGAAGAACTAGTGGCCCTGTAAAACATAAAATAGATATTTTCTCACACTTCTGATCAGAGGTTATTCGATGGCAAAGTCACCTTCTGTTCACCAACATCTTCCACAGGATTTCAAGACAGCTTTTTAACAGTGTTTACTTGTCCTGTGTGTGTGTGTGTGTGTGTGTGTGTGTGTGTGTGTGTGTGTGTGTGTGTGTGTGTGTGTGTGTGTGTGTCATCAGGTTGCTGCTCTGAAGTACCTGCCAACAGTCCTGCATGATGTTGAGAAAGTGTTTGATGCCAAACTTCTCAGGTAAGCTTGCCTTTAAACACTCAGACACACACACACACACACACACACACACACACACACACACACACACACACACACACACACACACCACACACACACACACACACACACACACACACACACACACACACACACACACACACACACACACACACACACACACACACACACACACACACACACACACACACACACACACACACACACACACACACACACACACACACACACACACACCAGCTCCTTATCTTTGGTCTCATTCAGTGACACTGACAGGGGATATAGGGGAGCTTTCAGTTCAGCTGAGGTTTTAGTCTTGGCTTTCTTCAGTGACCCCCATCCTTCTGTCCCACACCTTCCATCCTGGTTCAGCCGCACCTTCTTCATCAGGTGATACAAATCTCGTCAAACTGACATACACAAAAGGACACACACTCAAACACAATCTGCACCTCCTCCTTATGCCCCTGAGTGAATTGACAATTGCAGTGAAACCATCAAACAAAACCCATTTGAACCTCTTCTCTCAGGTTCTCATCCTCCTAAAGAGCTAAATGACATGGACTGGCTAGTTGAACCTCTCTTTGACCCCGAATCAGTGTATACTGTATACCTCAGCAGTTTTTCAGGCACTCTGTTTGTCCTCTAGCAATTTCACAACCTAACAATGATCCATTCTCTCGGTATGACCTTACCAAAATATGTTAATTGATGTTTTACTACCAGCAATGTTCCATTTTAAACACCCTTATCCTCACAGTTGTGCTTTTCACCTTTCTGTGACCCGTGTGCCTTTGTGTGTTTGTGGATTATCCACATCTGCCAACTTAAGTCCCTGTAGTGGCTCGATGTCAACACAGTGTCACGAAGGTGCTACCTAACACCTGCCACACAGACCATAACTCGCAAATACACCGGTAGAAAGGTGATGAAGGGCATAGAGTTTCAAAATCAGTGCATATATTATCACTTTCTGTCTATCAATTTCTCTTTTTCTCTTGCACACACTCATGCCTCCCGTCTTCTGCGTTTCTTTACCCACATGCACAAATATACCGAGCTATCTACACTTGAAAGTAAGGTCCCCATTGCGTTCCTGATCAGAATGGCCTCAGGCAGAGTTTCCAAAAGCAAGCTGTGTGAATTACAATCAGTGCAAATCAAAGCCTTGTCTCAGCTTCGGTATGGTCACATTCCTGCACCTTGTAAACTCACCTATGGTGTGATCCGCCGAGCCTAGAAACACAGACATTGTCCGCTATGCCTGTGTTTTGTTTGCTCTAGTTGTCCTTTGTTTGTCCATGTGGGAATATTCTGACATTTTGGGTTTTAATTACATTCTACTCAGACGATTACTGGGCCTGATAAGTCAGCCTCTGGACCCAGCCTGTCCTCCTGCCAGCTTATGCACACCAAAAGTTAAACAAACTTTTTGTGTTTGTTAGCGAGGGTTGTGCATTTAATTTGTAATCCCATCAGTGACAGTGCTGTTGCAGCCTGTATGCCATCAGTTAAGTAGACAGAAACAAAGTGAGATACAAACATGTAGACACAGGGTTTGCCATGCTGTGAGTATTCAATCTTTCTAAGTGGCATCGAGGCTTGCAACCAGGCTGTTTAATTATTCTAAAATTGAATTTGGGTGGCGTAGGGTGATTCAAACCTGTGTCTTCATTAAAGCCTGTATAGGCTGTGGCTCATTTGTTTTCATGCGGCATACACTGCTTTACCCATGTCTATGCTGCGCTGTGCTTTCAGTGGTTGCATATTTTATGACCTTAAAGGAGAAATGTTTAAAGCTTAAGTTACTGAGGCGTGGTCCCTTCTTTGATCTTTGAATCAATTCCAAGGTGGGAGAAAAGCAATGAGGAGATTATGTTCAAAACTAAAAAATACTGCAATAATCTGTGGATAAATATGATAAATATATAAATTATTTATTGTGCTCATTTTCAAGAAAAGAAGCCTGTTCGTATAATGATCTTGCTGATTATTTATTCCACTGCCTATTGCTTTCTCTTTTCAGTGAGTTGCTGCATGACTTTTATTCCTGCATCCCCCCTGAGCTACTCCATGAACAGAAGGTGAACTCACTCCAGAAACAGAAGGTGGCCTCCATGACTGAAATCGTCAGCAGCAAACTCTTCCAGAGACAAGGTGTGTCATTTATTTTATCTGTCATAGGCCTCAGCATTGAGCTGCTAACCAATAGCCGACTTAACGGTTGTGGGGAGAACCAATCACAGATGTGCCCGGTTCTGAACAAATACCACCGCAGTCTGTGTGAAATCCTACAGAGCATTAGTTGCTTCTCACTTAAAGGTTGAGATCGCATTAAAAGGTCTATTATACAGTGAGTAACTCTCGCCCAGCTACAGGACTGTGCAGACAGCTGTTCCCACTGTACTTTATGATCAGGAAGGATGTCCTTTACTTCAAAGGCTTTATCTTGATACAGTGGATAAAAGTGTGGTGCTAATACGGCAAGGGTAATGTTCCATTCCCTGTAGGGCAATCCAGTAAAGCACTCTGGGTAAAAGCATCTGCCACATGGTGAAAGGACAAACTGTTGTTTATTCATGTATGCTTTATTTTCTTTCCTGCACCATACACACACATTCAAGTACATTTCATTAATATAGGAATGACATGGCAACCTATAATCTCCAAGGAAGCAGACGATATGGAGGATGACACTCCCAAATACTTAAATAAGGAACAATGAATGATTTTTAACATGAATTCAACTAAAGTCTTTTGAATACTTGATATTTGCTTGATTTACTCTAAGAAAAAAGAAGGGTAAACCTACTTTAACATTAACGGTTGCTTCAGCTTGCATTCACCTTAATACTACATGGATATCTGTGTTTATTTGTCAAAACAGTATTTTTGTCAGTGACTATTTTTTATTGAGGAAAAAAAACAACAGTTTGGATATTCGATGCTGTAACAAACGATTTGAGTGCTGCTATGTTTATCTCCACTGTCATTACAATCAGCTCGATGTACCCCGGTCAGATAACATATTATTACAATCAGCATAAGTGGCACCGATTAATGTTCTGGTAAAGGTCAATTCAAGTCAGCAGGCTGGGATAACATGGACCTAACCAGTACACATTTGTAGTCTGAAGCAGTGTCTGTTCGTTGTCTTTTGTCCTTGTGGTGTTGACATTCCCTATCCGCCCAGACGGAAAATATCCATGAACATTATTGCAAGCAGAAAATGAATACACGCTTACATTTACGCCTTATTATTTGTTGCCAGTGAATATAAAGAAAGATGAGTGTTATCCATATTAATGTCAAAGGTAATACCTGCAGTTTGCCAAAGGAGAAGAAATAATAACACCTAATGTCTGAGGCAGATAAGCAGAAAGTGTTTTCAGAGCGCAGCAGTGTCAAAGTCATTAATGTGTCAATGTTCAAACCATGCCTATTGTTTGATTTCCCTAGATTTGGTGTAATTGCCAGAGACACATGTTTTTGTATGTATCGGGCCATTAAAGTACACTACACATTAAGGATCACACACTCTGCACCAAGTTCACCCCCTACTACGGTTCAGCCCTATTATGTCAGTCTAATTGGCTTGTAGTGGGCTGATAAGTGGTAGTTTCCCCTGCAGAGGACCACACAGTGATGAATAGAGTGGGCAAATGTTGTGCTGATGTATAAAACCGAGTCGATAAGGGGGACCATCATCGGGCCTCTGCAGTGGAAGAATTGGAAAAAGGCTGTGAGTGATTGTGGTACACCAAATTTGGTTTCAGACAGAAATGGGTCTGAATGAGATGGGATGCATGCTGGGCTGTTGGGGAGAGATTAAGTTACATCATGGATAGTGCAGGTTGTGTATGAGAATGCATCCATGCGCACATGGGGCAAACATATTTGCATGTATCTGTTTCAGAGTGACTGATGACACCATGTCTCGGTGTGGGTGTATTTGTGCATTTCAGTATTTGTGCAGCGGTGCATGCTAAATGAGCGTGGGCTCTGCCTTAAACGTTGTTCTTGCCCGGTGTCGCAGTGGGTCCGCTCATCAGTCAGCCGCTGCCAGCCGAGGCAGTGGCCGGTCCACGATACGGTCCTTTGGTATTGATCTTGGCTCCGATGATTGTTTCCAAAAGCGCCTCCACGACAGCCTGGTCCCTCTGGCTCGCTGTCAACATTCTCTGAGTCACACTCGGTCATCAGGGAAGGAAGGCGAGAGGGAAGAAAGTAATGAAAGTGACAGGAGAGGGAGTGATGGGAACAGCAGGTAGAAAAGAGATAAAGTGGTGTATACGGCATCATGCCAAAATGCTACGAATTAATTTAGGCAAACAAGGTCTCTGAATTATCAGTCAATATGTGAAAACCAAATGGCTGACCTAAAACCATTTAGAAATAAAATATTAAAATACTTTTAGCTCCAGTCAACATCTGACTTATTTTAAAACCATGTTAAGAGTCATTTGAGAGGGTGGAAATCTCTATTTGTAATAAAACACTTCAAATACCAGAGGAGAGGGATTCAGGCAGAGGTAGTTCAGAGACAAATGAGGAATGAACAAACGAAAAGATGGAAATATAAAACTAATTTGCAAAGGAGGGAGACAGAAGAGTAAGGGAAGATGTTTTGGGAAAATAAAGGACTTCCCACTGGCAGAAAAGGAAAGGGGGATGACATGATGATTAGTAAAGGTGGGGCAAGTTTAGAGATATGGGAAAGATTGATGAATGGTGAAGAGACACTGGCAATTTTAGGGAAACAAGGTATTCAGGAGATAGGAGAGAACCGGTGGTGGAACAGAAAGAAAACAAAATAGCTTGAGAGTGACCAAGTAAGAGTTTGTGAGAGATATACTGATGTTGTTTTGTTATAAAACAGTCCAGAAGTGATTCAAGTTTAAGGCCTGCTCACACGCAATCTATCAGCAAACCCGCTTGCTGTTGGTCCCAGCTCCCTCTCCCCCCCTATCCTCCGGCACACTGCTTATTTATTCATTCGTTCTTTTATACATTGGTCTATTCCATCTCGATCCCTGCCTCACCAAATGAGGGCTGACGCTCAGTCTAATTGAGATGCATTTAAGCATTGGGATGCTCATCAGACGGCTTGTATGCAAGGATGCCATTCGTCCAGGAGGCTGAAATATGTAGCACAGCTAGATTATATATTTATCATGGCTAATGGCCCCGGGTGTCCTATCACTGCTCTGCAATACATATTTAATAACCATACCTGTCTGTTTGACTGTCTGTCGGAGAGGACCTGCCAAGCTCCGTCTCCAGGGGAAAATGTCAAGCCTTTGACAGTGTCGGAGATGTTAGATGATTGAAGGGGAGGGTGTGCGACTGTGCGTGGCAAGTGTCGAGAGATCACCTGCTAGCTAATGTTCGAAAGTGAGAATTTAAAAAACAGATAACAATTAAAACCAGTCAAAAATAAAAAAACATCTCAGTAGTAATTTGATTATAAAAGTACCAACTGCAATGCAACCTATCTGTATTTTAATCATACCTTGATATTTAATGTACTCACTATGAAGTGCATAATGAGCAGCACATTCGCATTAGCTCCAGTTATTCCGTCACATACTGTTATTGTTAGATTTTCTCAAGTGCCGTCATTGCAAGAGGGCATCTTCTTACAGCAGAAAACACAACATGTGGTTGTGTAGGGAATTTAATCAGAATGGGAATTGGTTTAAATTATTCCTTTTCTTAAAAATGTTGGTAAAAATATGCGGATCCAGAAAGTATGGTAACTACCATGTATTTGTTACTTGGTGTTACTCACTTGGAGAGCAGTCTCTATTTTTGCAATGAGGTCCTGTCACACTGTAGTCACATGTGTTCACTTTCTCCAATCATATTGTGTGTGTGTGTGTGTGTGTGTGTGTGTGTGTGTGTGTGTGTGTGTGTGTGTGTGTGTGTGTGTGTGTGTGTGTGTGTGTGTGTGTGTGTGTGTGTGTGTGTGTGTGTGTGTGTGTGTGTCCAATGTGCAGATTGTGCCTGTTCATGTGACCCTCATGTCCAATTGCATCCTTTGGCCATGATTGACGGGATTCTATTTTTTTCCAATGCTCAAAAATATGCTGGATTAAAGCTTTTGGCAAGCAAATACTGTTTACACACACACACATATGCAGACACAGGCACAGATACACATGTGCATCTTGTGGGGGGTTAATCTGCATTAATTACATTTACGATGCGCATTATGGCTCATTTTAGGCTAATTATAATGCAATCACTGACAGATGGAGAGCATTAACCCTGATAAATAGGGGGGAAAGAATGAGAGCAAAAAGCAGAAGGACAGTGGGAGGAAAATGGCATTTTACTTTCCGAAATCAGGCCAAATCCCTGATTCCATCTAATAACCCTCTGCATTTTTTCAGCCAGACAGCCATTCCCCCTCCTCCATCTGTACAGCTGGAGGGAAGACAGCAGTCATGTCACCCGTCTTGTAGAACAGATGAAACATAAACCACATTTGTTTTGGTGTGATGAATAGTTTGTGCTAAGTGTGTCTGTAACATAACTAAAATCATAAAACTGAACATCAGAGAAGCTGCATTCTGCCATCTCTACTGTAAACATTTTATTTAAATGCATTATTCACATCAAGCCATATAAACAGCAGCAACCCCATTACTTAAGTGTTAGTGCTTTGCTGCCGCACATCATACAATACTGTTGACATTGTTCCCACCCATGTCTATATTTCCCCTGCTGTGATTACTTAACAGATGCATGTCAGGGCTTGATGAATATGGATGACTGATGTGCTGTACAGATATTATCGTCAGGATTTAATCAGTGTTGAGTGTTGAGTGATCTTGGTTGTTCCCGCATTCTCTACCAATCAGCATTATTGACAGGTCACTTTAATTCTGAGATATAATGATACTGAGTGGAGTTTTCTACATCTGGCCCGTAAGACAGCTTAAGATATTATCCTGTAACCAAGTGGGATCTGGCTATGAATGTCTATTTATGTCGTCTAAAGTAAGATTAGGCTGTGTTGGTATTCTAACAGATGTAAAACGCCAGTGTATTTAATAGTGTGAATACGCTATGTTATATATGTGAGTGTTACACTGAGTGTAAGCAACTATTTGCATGCACCACCAGAGCCTCTTATTGTTAAATATTTCTCCAAGCCTTTCTCAAAGCAGCTGGTTAAGATGTCATTTCAAAGCTGTCAGCTTTACTGCTGCTCAGGGTGTGTGATTGTAACAGGTTGCTTGGTGGTCCAGTAAGCCCCCATGTGCCCATATGCTGTATCCTTAGTTGTATGGACATATTAAGAGACAGATATGTGAATCGTAAAACTCATAATAGTCATTGGCTGCTGTGCCCCCCCCCCCCCCAGGCTGTTAAAAGTGTTTTTATCTGTTCTCCTCCCTACAGTATCTTTGTTTACTGCATACCTCCTATATTTGCTCAGTTCTCTTCTCTTTTCTCCTCTCTTAGCTCCTACTGAGTCTTGCTTTCATATATTATTTTAACAACATTGGCTTTTGTTGCATCATATTAAGATTCATGTCACGCTGTACTCTTTCAAGATCTCAAACACCCAGGAAAAACTGCCTGCAACACCTGTCAGAAGATTTTGAAAGTAAACTGGTTTAAAAAGTGGGGTTTGTGTCCATCGAGTGTTCAACAGCAGAGGAGCCATCTGTCACAAATTATTTTAAAACTTTTATTTAACAGAATGACCCAAAGTAGCTGAGCTAACTGTAAAAGCTTGACGGTTTAAAAGAGTTAATAAGAGATAGAGTCAGTGTGTGTCATTCATTAGGGGTCTGCAGAGCCTGCAGAAGAACTAAAAGAAGGATGGATGAGACTAATGGAGCAAAGTGAATGGAGTTTAATCATTTTGGGAAATGCCTCTGTCTCCCAGTCTACCTCTGTCTCATTTATATTCTGTTCCATGCTTGTGTCTCTGAGTTAATCTCAATGGAAACTGAATGCAGACAATGACAGTAGAGGGACACCACGGTCTGTGTATCAGCACACCTGCCCAGTCATTTATTTGGTACGGATGCGATTGGTTAAATGTTAACCAGAGACATCAACAACCTGACAGAACATGGTAACGCGTGTGTTTGAATGGTAACGTGACGATGTGTGTTTCCATGGTAATGGGTGTGTTTGCATGGCAACGGGGAATATTGTGTGTTGTCATGGTAAGGGTTGTCTTGTCATGGTAACACGGTGGGGTGTGCTGTCAAGGTAACGTAACACAGTATGCAGCCTCTACGTTCCCGTTGCGTTACTGTTAACTCAGAAGTTATAATTCAGATATCAGTATTCACTTGGAACACATGATCCACATGAAATGAAACAGCACCACTTGTAAAAAGTACGTATTACTTTCTTTTTCAACTTGATAGTTGGTTTTGATTGCAGTACCCATAATACTTAGAGTTAGTAGTAATGCTGAAAAACTACGATGCAGAATTAAAAAACGTCATCAGATATCGGCTCAACAGTAGGCTGCAACACCATGATATGTCCCTCTGAGAATTAGCCTGTCCACCAGTCAAAGCAGGGACATTGTTGACCATAAGGCATTCATCTACCATTGATCCGCCCCTCGCTTGGATTCCATCAGAAACTCTGTAGCAACCGATGTTTGCAAGAGACTAATTGGTCATCAATTAAATATTCATATGGGAGAGGGAGCAGGGGAGGAAAGCAGAGATGAGATGTGGCAATTAGCGAGTGAGTCATAGACAGTGACTAAGACAGGTGGAAAGATAGAAAAAAGATAATTTGCACGCTGTTTGAAACACAGGGAAAATTAATTGAAAGCTGTATCTAGAAGAATCACTCAGGGGATTATCTGATCAGTATCAGCAATATCATACTGAAGAAAAAATAATCGTGCTCGAGACGCCGCCCTTTACTGTGATTGTGTTTTCTTTGGTTCTGCTGACAGTGTATTGTGCCAGGTCTCATCAGCATCATAGCAGGGAGAGCATTCATTCACGCAGTCAAGATTATTTTATGCATTTCTATGAAAAGAGTCATCCCACTAAAACATTTAAATACGTCTATTTTGCACAACAGCATATCAAACGAGCTATACAAAAAAGAAAGAAATGTAAACAGACGAGCACAAACCTTAATGCTAACAGAGAAATTAGTGCTTTCTATTTCAAAAGGGGGGTACAAATGGATCAAGGAAAAAAAGTTAGGAAGGAGGGAGGGAGACAAATGAAGAATGCAGGGAGAGTGGATGAGAGGAGACACCCACTGTGACACGGAGAGATGAGAAACATGCTGAGAGAGACATTTAGTCATAACCGAGCGCGAAGACGGTTGGCTTGGTCCCAGCCCCCTCTCAACTCAAGATTTACTTGTCGTTGTGCCCCCAAACCCCCCCATTATCATTTTTTCTATCACTCCGCCTTGCTGAAAGCAAGGGATGACAACTAAAGGAAGGGAAGAGAGAGGGATGGAGATACGAGGAAGAGAACAATGATTTACATGCCTCTTAGAAACTGAGATTGCATCTCATTATCATGTGCTATAGTTTATTGTGTCAATTGAAAAAATAGAGCAGAGCAGAGAAGAGATGAGCTGGCTGCTGAGCCATCAAAGCTGTTCTCTGTGTTGTGGCCTGCCAGCACGGATGGTTGTCTGCTCTCATAAACTTGGTAACCCAAACACATAACCACACGCTCACACAGGCACAGAGACATTCCAACTCACACATCAAATATCAGTGAAGTTCCAAATCAGACACAACAAGGACAATTCACACAGAGACACATTGCTTTTATTAGTCAAAGGCTGAGATTACGGCTAGAATAAAAATACATTTCAATTGAATATAGATGAGCACTTGAAGCTCTGTTGGTACGCGCTCTGAATATGTTGTGTGTTGTGCGTCAGCACCTGTGCAGATGAGGAAACGTTGAAAAGCATCCCAATGTTAGCCCCAAGATATTGATTTCCATTTGCCCATCAGCGCCTGTTGGGCTAAGCTTTCTTCCCTAACATGGCTGAATTGATTTGCTGCACTGTTACACCGCAGGATAAAACGCGTAACGCAACTAAATCACACAGGCAAGTGGAACATAGAAACACAGGTGTGAATGGGAAAGTGAAAAATACACCTTTGCCATGAAAAAATTGCTTGAAAATGTTATTATTTGTTACATGTTGCATATCAAACCTCTTCAAATGTGACTAAAAGGTAACAACTGAACTGTATCCGTCAAATGCCTTTCTCTGGTGCCTTTTGCAAGGTTCCTAAAATTCTTCTTCTCCCCGGCCACTACCCCTCCTCTCATCCTTATTTGAGCCGCTCGGGCAGAGTCTCTTTTTAGGCTGCTTTGTTACAAAGCTGCCACTAGCAAGCTCCACCAAGCAGACCTTGGCAAAAATGGTTTACGGTTATAGGATTAGGTCCATGACCGGGGTTAGACTCTGCCAATCCTCGTGAAGGATGCCGATTTGTTTTGAGGTTTATGGTGAAAGCCTTTCACAGAAAATTAGGGCTGTTGCGATTTACCGTGATATTTAAATATCTTCATATTATTTAATGTCAGTAATAAATGCTTGATAGTATGTGAAAAAATATTCTAATAATATCTTACCATTTTCACTTCCCCAGTGCCCCCCCCCCCCCCCCCCCCCATGTGTGAGGGAATGAGTGTTTTTAATTGCCGACAAAACATACAGTAAACAAACTTAATTTCACTCATAGCATCATTCTTCTTTTTACATTGTCTACAGATGTCAGATTTATTTTTAGTATTGTAATTTATTTTACTAGTTATTATCCTGATGTCAAATAATATTGTGACAACCCTACCTGAAATGCTAAGTTGCTGAGTTTTGATTGACAGAACTGAAAAACAGGGAATGGTAATCAAGAGGAAAGCTGTGAAAGACCCATGGTGGGATCTGCTGAGAGACAAAAACAAGATGAACAATTGCAAACAAAAGATGAAGCTGAGAAGATGGAGATTATAATATGCATAGAGTATCAGGAAACTCAGGGAATATACACAGCAGATAATGAAAGAGAGACACACAAGAGGGAAGAATCCACCAGGAGGAGGGAAAGGAGGATATGCTGGCAGACGCTGCAGATTGTAAGAGGAAACAACATTTGCAAGATCTTTGCATTTAAATACCCAATAGATCTGCCAAGGCAGTCATTTTGTTATTTCAACAAATTACTGCGACAATGAAAGGTCCTCCAGCTCATATAAGGGACATTGTCTTCCCTGATAAACTACTCAGTCAAAAATGATAATACTTCTCAAGTTCGTTTTGACTCAGTTAAGAAAATCACTGAAATGACCTCCGGTGGCTTAAAGAGTCAAACAAACAGGAAGCCTCCATGTTTGTTTCGACCAATTTTGTTATCCGCTGTGGGGATGCATCATTTAATTTAAAGAAGAGAACTTCTTTTTGCATATCCCTTTGTTGGTTCAATCACTCACAGTTCTCCACAGAACTTGGAATGTGCAATCAGTGCTGCAGAGAAAGTGTTCCTGGAAATGGACCTCGTTTAAAATGCCCTCTTAAAGAATGACCTCGACCCTGGGACCTGCGCACACCAACGTAGCTGCTGTTCTTACAAGACTGAAAGCCCAGAGGACCTCCTTGCAGTTCAAAGAAGTCCCTGAGAGAGCTTCGGTTCAGGCTGAAGCAGCAGATATTAACATTCCTGATGTTATTCCAAGCTAGGCGAAGTGCAGAGAAATACCTGCAAAGTGAAAGGCACTGTTCCACATCGCTGACTGAAGAGTATCAGCCGCAGAGATGTATTACAAAGGCAGTCTGGACTTATATCATCGAACTCAGTTCATATTCAGGAGCTCCAGAGACATGGTGGGAAAGGGAATGTAGGTCAAATCAAAACAGACCATTCACACCTCATCAGATCCATCAAAGTAGGATGTTGGAGATGAGCGAGTTATAATGTCTTTTTAAAAATACTTTTCCCGAGGTTTAAGAGGGGAAGCTGCTGCTGACTGAACCGAGGTGTTTTACGCTGCATACGAAACTTCCCAGGGGAGCACAGGTTAAACAGAGTGTATTCGAAAAAGCGTGAGACTCTAGTTGTTTTTCCATCACTATTGAAATTGGTGAAAATATATAATCTTCCAGTGTCAGCACGCTCTGTAGAAAGTTAATGAGTCAAGCAGATTGTGTCACTGTTGGTAGACAATGGAAATGCAGAAGGTTCAAGTACATCGCATGAGTATGCCTGCTACCTGAATATTACCAAACATTCTCTTCATTCAGAAAATAATCACAATGAAACAGGACATAAGATTAAGTCTCAATAGTCTAGTTTTATTTATCCCTTATTTACTATCTCTTTTTCTTTTTCTACCTCATTTTGTTTTACCCAGGCTTCACTCTTTGTGTTGCCCAAGAGGAGGAAGATACAAAGTGAGACTGATTATTCCCAACTCAAAACAAAAGATTATAACCCTACAGAAATATAAACGCACGTTCTCTCTCGTCATTAAGTGTAAAACTAGCTAGCTAGATGCCCATCTAGCCTGTACAGTATGTGTGTACATTTTATTAAATGTTACAATCCATTTGCAGTAATGTCACGCCTGAGGCTTGAGTAAATGGGTTCTTCCATCGTCCTTGACATTTATATAGGGTCACTGTAAACATAGTAGACCTTGAAGCCTGCTATCATTGTTATATTTTCATCAAGCCTGGCTCCTGACACAGTAAAACAAAAAGCATGCGATGTTTCGTACAACAGGATACCATTTCAAACCAACCACCCCCTGCTATATACTCATGTTCGCTCCCCTGAACATGTTGCACCTATAAACACCAGCTGGCTTAGTTTCTTAGATCAATAGAAATAAAGAAACATGTGGCTTTGGGGTCATTTCAGCAGGGAATGAATTTGTACTCAGGTTTAGTGGTTCATCCAGCACCCAGAAGGCAGGTGGATTCATTCTCGCACACACAACACTACTGCTATAAAACATAACCTATTGTTTTCTCTATCGGAAAGGACAAAAGATGATGAGTTTCTGTTGTGATGGATTAAACAGATTTAACATGCTCTCTTCTCAAATACAAAGCTGGCAGCCTCTGAAGCACCATCTCTACAGCCACAGAACAGGAGCCCTCTGTCTTTTTCGGTTAAAGACACATCTTTGTTTCAGGTTTTACATTATACATAATGGTAATTCTTTTAAATTGCACTGAGATACTACTTATTTTTGTCTTCCACACTTATCGTGAATGTTGGATTTACTCTACCTGTCCAGCCCCCTCCTCTGCCTCCATTTTTCTGAGTCATAGCGACTCATGCATCTCCCCTTCACTGTCTCTCTTAACCCCCCTTGTGTGTGTGTGTGTGTGTGTGTGTGTGTGTGTGTGTGTGTGTGTGTGTGTGTGTGTGTGTGTGTGTGTGTGTGTGTGTGTGTGTGTGGTGTGTGTGTGTGTGTGTGTGTGTGTGTGTGTGTGTGTGTGTGTGTGTGTGTGTGTGTGTGTGTGTGTGTGTGTGTGTGTGTGTGTGTGTGTGTGTGTGTGTGTGTGTGTGTGTGTGTGTGGTGAAGGTCCACTCAGCAGGCCTATAAGCTTGGCTCAGTAAATAATGGAACTAACGAGCATAAGCCCAAATGAGCTTTTAATGGGCTCCGTCTACCTGCGGCTACAAGAGAGGAATGGGTGGAGGAGGCTAGGGGGCAGAATGTTTAAAAAAGAATGAGACAAGAAAGGGAGAGGTCAAGGTAGTCAAATGGAAAATATAAAGATCAGTTTTTAGCAATCACCGTTTCCTTACTTTGTACATTTGTAACTGCGTCATTTTGGTATTGGCAATTGATTATTGATATCTGACCTTGAGATAAGTTACATTTGTTTACATTTGGATATCCCATGCCAGGTATGCCATAAAACACAAATGAGCAACACTATGTGCACATTATTTAATCCTATTATTTGAATGCAAGCTACCAGCCTTTACCGTATTATTGAATTCGCAATAACTTTATAGAAGATTTATGACCCATTCAAAAAAAGGGCACATATCATGTAACACTCACATTCAGTGTTTGTGGACACATATAGATACATGTTGGTTTCTGGAGTCATTTTTTAACCAACACACTCTACAATAAATCCAACCAGTCATATTTTGTGGGCTGCATTGATCAGAAATGGTGTTATGTTCCCACTTAAGTGTTCTCGACTTTGACGTAATGTAATGATATAATTTGTTGACGATGCTCCACTTGTGAGATACAGTTAACACAGAGGCTAAAGAGAGATCATGATCAATCAGATAGATGGCACAGAGCAACATTTGGCCACGGCGATTGATGAGTTGTCTGTTCGGCTGACAGAGCAGCAGACATGCATGGCACTGTAAATAGACACTTGATTGATACCACCTCATTGTGAAGTCTTGGGTTACGGTTGCATTTCTTCTTCATGCTGCAGTTGCATCATTACTCAAAGTGTGCAGGCAAGGCTGTCTCCAGAGGAGCCGCACCAATTGATGTAAGGGTCCAGGGTTGAGGTATTAAAGGGCTTTTCAGAGAGGAACTGCATAAATGTAAATCTTAAGGCTCTGAATGTTGATGTGTGTGATTAAACATCTTAAGACACTTGCATCTTTTATGGCCCTGCCTAAAAGATGCAAGTAATACATCACTCTTGCAAATAGGCTGTCTGGCACTTCATTTTTCTTACGGACTTGTTTATTAAACCTGTCATTTTGAACCATCGCTGGTTTTGTTTCTTCGCAGAGTGCCGTGATGTGCTGTTACCCATGATGCTGCGGGAGTTGGGTGGGGCACTTGCCAGCATGGCTGACGGGCCTCACGATGAGAGGAGAAATAGTCTGGAGCTGCTCAACAACATTCTGGAGGTCCTCAGCCGGGACAGTGTGGTAAGACGTAGAGCTATTTAATAGTAAAGAACACATCATGGAAATGTTTACACTGCATTCCGGGTGATTGTTTCAAATTAGACGGCGTTGAACACATCCAATATACTCTGAAAACATGTTGGGATCCAATTTCTTTGTTGACATTTGAATATAGTTTAGCTAGATATCATAAACTCAATCACAGCTTATATTAACACCAAGTTCTCAACATCATTACCTCCCTCATTGTATTTCCTAACAACTTCTTTCATTTCTTCTTCTGTGTAGTTTTACTCCATAGGCCGAAAGCAATCCCATTACCTCAACAGCTGTTTGGCTGAACGCTTACAGTTTCCTGATATGTTTAATACCAATGGTAATTTGAGGTGCAACTAAAGTGCCATAAGTGGGCCGCAACAACATCGGTTTCGACTGGTTTAAACTATAAATGTGCCAATGACCACAATAATACATTCTAGATTATTACCGCTGAGGCAGACCAATAAACAAACAACCTATAACTGAACTTTAAGCATTATTTGCTCTCATACAACATTAAACCTTCTTACACAGGATATGTATTAGTAAAGTGTTAAAGTAAAACAATGCAGGCAGGAACTAAAAAACCTTTTCTTTATCTTTTAAGGATCACTGGATGAATGTGTAATGCTCCTGAGCTCTGTGCCTGCCCAGTGCAATTTGTCTCCTAAAGAATAAAGTAAATAGCCTTAAGCTGTTTTGTTTCCAGTCCTCCAGTTGTGCAATAGTGCAGGCCTTGACCAATTAAAATCTAATTGATTGTGCCGCATACTAGTCTGTTGAAACACCTTTAATACTCACACAGAACAAATACATCAATGGAATCCATCTGAGGTCTTTTAAATTGCTTTTGCAAGGTATTGGCAACCTGCTGGGTTTTTTAAGTGAAGGTGTGGCTCTTCTTTCAGCTCCATTTGTCTGGATATCTGTAATTAAGCATGAGCCGAAACAGGAGAGGAGAGGGAGAAGTAATGAATGAATGCAGTGCAATGCAATAGGATGACATTAGCTTGCGCCGGTTGCGGTATAACAAAAGAAAACAGGCTGTAGCTGAGATTCAAAGGGACATGACAGGTACAAACATATTAATGTAAAAACAACAATGCCAGTGAATGAAAAACATTGAATGTAATAGAGAGAGAGAGAGAGAGAGAGAGAGAGAGAGAGAGAGAGAGAGAGAGAGAGAGAGAGAGAGAGAGAGAGAGAGAGAGAGAGCATTAAAAGCTAAACAGACAGAAGTGAGAGGGTTTATGTCTACACTAATAAGGTGGAGGGGTTCTACAAGACAACTATGCACTGAACTAGAGAAATGACAGTCTGAAATTGGAATGGGGGTGGAAGAAAACAGATGGAAGAAAACAGCATAAATTCAATCAGGAGAGACAGTTTTGATGTAAGAGTACATATTTATTGCCAGAAATACACATGAATGTAAAGGAGTTTTGGCGATTAGGCCCCGTTGTGCAGGAATATCATTCGGGAAGGGAGAACCGATCCGATGAAATCCCCCGGGGTCTAGACACTGGTGGTGGTGAATGGATAGCTGGGGTCGGTCTGAAGGGGAGTGGCTTAGCTTGACCCTGGATTCAGATGGACGGGGGGTGAAGAGGGGTGGAGGAGGGTTGCGCCGATTCACCTGGAATGAGAGCTGTCAGAGGGGAGAGCAGATTTAAAAGGTTTAGCGGAGCGCTATGATAGGCTTGTGAGAATAGAGCGAAGTGATTGGTTAAGCTGGGGAGTGACGCCCCCGATCACTTATTGAGAGGAGAGAGAGTAGTAACATGGAAATAGTGAATGAATGAGTAAAGAAGGTCTTCCTGGTTGAACTTGCGCTGAGCTTCATTAGAGGAAGACATGGGTGATGTGAGACTGTCTCAGTGTCTCACCTTCTGGCCCTCTATCACTTATTTTCATCCCCTCTCCTTTTGTTTTCCACCCATCTGTCTCTCTCTCTCTCTCGCTCAGGTTGGTACCTGATTAAGCTGTTGTACAACAGATTTCTCCAAACTGGGGAGAGAAGCATCAAAAAAAGCCTAGATGTAAGAGAAGACAAAACAAAAGACGGATGCTCTCGGAGAGTTTGTGTTTAATGTATACGTCAGTCTTGTTTGTGTATGTGAGTGATAGAGGGAGGATGCAAACAGAGAGAGACGGTAAGAAATGGCTCACCCAAACTTCCTCGTTTTTTTCTTTTACCTATCCCCAAAACGGTTATTTACACATTATTTTGCCAGCGAAAGGTAAACCAGTACAGTTTGGAATACATGAACAGAGTATCGACATCTTTGTGTTTTGCAGGAGCGGGAACGAGCATTGTGCCTCATCTCCCGTCTTCCAGCTCTGACAAACCAAAATACCTACAGTGAGCCAGAGAGAATTAGGCTTATTTGGGATCAACAGCTGCGCCACAACCTTAGTGTGTGTTTGTGTGTGTGAGTGTGACATTGAGAGCGTGAGAGGGAAAGTTTAAGGTAGTCTCAGATGGAAATGGTATGCAAGAGGACACACTTACACAGTTGTTCATCTTTCAGTGCCCTGTGGCTGAGTCAGTACATTTAGTGTGGTTTAATTAAGTTGCCTTCATTCGGCCCTTAAAATATCATCTGCCATCAGGCCAGCACACACAGCAACACACACAGACACAAGCAAAGTCAGTAGAAGAGAGATTGCCGTTTTAAACTTTGAACTTGAGTCTTTTTTCCCTACTTTAATTTATATTCTGAACTTTGCTCTCTGCTATTATTATTTTCTGATCAGCTCACACAAGGACATGAACAAAAAACTAATTCTGGTGAGCATACTCTAAACAAATGTACACACACACACACACACACACACACACACACACACACACACACACACACACACACACACACACACACACACACACACACACACACACACACACACACACACACACACACACACACACACACACACACACACACACACACACACACACACACACACACACACACACACACACACACACACACACACACACACACACACACACACACACACACACACACACACACACACACACACACACACATACACATACACAGATGCACCCTGCAGCATTATTACTAAGATGTGCTTGGATGCAGCAGATGCCCCAGTAGTGAGTTACTACCCTCAGGCAAGTCTGAGTCAGCTTCCATTGACCGATTCACTGTAGCATAGTGTGTGTTGTGTGTGTGTGTGTGTGTGTGTGTGTGTGTGTGTGTGTGTGTGTGTGTGTGTGTGTGTGTGTGTGTGTGTGTGTGTGTGTGTGTGTGTGTGTGTGGTTGTGTGTGTGTAGGTTTGTATTTTGTTCTGTGCTCATGGATGCATCTATCAAGGTGCATATTTTTTATGTAAAATGTGTATTTTTTGGAAATAATTAGCACTATTGTTCTGCATCATTAGTCTGACCTTATTTCTCTCAACTTGCATTTTTCTTGGGTGTCAGACTATTTGAATTACTTTGTTGCCTTTTTTAAGGTGGCAAATGTCTTAAATGTTTTTGACATTAAAAGTTGTTTTCAGTATTTTTTTAGAAATGTTAAATGTGTTATCTTATTAAAGACTGCTTTCTGCATATTCAATGTTAAAACAATACAGATGAATGGTGGCAATAATGTTTGGGTTACAGGACAATGGATCTCAATTATATTGCTTAACAAAATAAGGAGAAAATCTTTGACCATGGGTCATCTTATTCATAGTACAAGTGTTAAACCTTTTTTAGAATGAGAGCTACTTTAAAAAAGGGTTACGGGGGCTACTTTTACTCCTCTTTTTTTGTTTTTTGCAGTGTCTATATTTAGCACATTTTAACACATTTATATGCTTACCTTTAACCTTTGTGTGCTATTCAGGTCTGTGGGACCGGTTTTCAGTGTTTACTAAAAGAACATTTATTTAAATTATTTTAACCTGCTTTATTTGGGGGACGGGCCTCACATCCTCTAGGGGGGGTCCGGGGGCATGCACCCCCGGGAAGATTTGTTTTTAAATGCTGAAGTTGAAAGCATCAATCTGGTGCACTTTGAGCACAACATGAATTTATGGATACAGCTCTCAACACTCATATGAAAGAGAGCTGTATACTTTTCAATGATCCAATCATCTTTAGAATATGATCGCAACCAATAACAAATCATTTAAACTTGTTTATTCTTATCTTATGTTACCTAGAAGTTAGCATTCTTTCTTTCTATTTATGCATATTTTACTAATCACTCCCCTTTTAAACTGTTTTTGTTTTTTTTACTGTCCTATATAGTACACATTGGAATGATTTCTTACTTTATCTATATTAAATAGATAAAGGTGTGCTCTCCCTAGCTCTCTCGCTTGCTCTATCGCTTGCTCTCTGTCTCGCTCGCTCACAGACGCAGTGTGCTCCTCCGTGACGATGACCACTTGTGTTAAAAAATAATAATAAACATATTTGTAAAGTGGGGGGACACAAACGGGATTTCGAAAAGTGGGGGGACCTGTCCCCAGTGGAAATTACGCCATGCGTGTGTGCGTCAAGTGCAATAAATATTGTGTAAAACTCTGCCCCTCATGTGCTGTATAGGCTGGCATGATAGGCTGTTCAATGGGGCTGATGTGTTGTGTAGATTCTGCCAGAAGGAAAGGTCAAACTCCTTATGAAGCGGTGAGCTTCCACTCCACATTGCTTTTCTTCCCGACTGCAACGCTGGTCCCGCAAATCAAGCAAGAACGTGATTGGTCGATATTCATTGTGGGGGAGGGGTGTTAGATAGATATAGAGTTGTATTAAAAGATAGAGTTCGCTATGATTGAGTTTTCGTTTATGCATAGGGTAGATTCTTTTAATTACATTTCCTTTTTTGTTTTGTGTATTTTTTACATTTTGGATTTGCTTGGCGAGCTATTTTTAGAACATGCCCCGCCGGCGACTCACGTTGGCAACGTGTTGGCTACCCCTGATCTAAAGTAATCCCATATTATAATATTAAATGAGTATCAATTATCAATACGTTTTTGAGGTATTTGACATAAGGTATCACAATGTGAGTTTTTTCATATACCACTGCCTACTCCTTTTTATGTTTATTAGTGTTGGTTGTCAAAGCCTGCTTTTAATATGACTGACCCCTGAAATATTATCCACAATGTTTTATTTTGCTTCATAAAACAACTAAATTGCTAGAAAAAAACATCCCTTTCCAGCTCCAGACAGTAAGACCAACCATATGTGCCAGTTTAACAACACTTGCCATGACAAATAATTGCTATATTTTAACTAGGAGAAAGTAATTTGCCTTGGGAAAGGTTTAAGCACAGACTGTTACTGTAGATACATCTTCTCCTCCTTGTTTGCCTCTGGGCAGATGGAGGAGAATAAAGCTGACAGAAAAGTGGCTTCAAAGGAAAGGAAAAGATAGGAATAGGAAAGCAGGTCTGCACAAAAATCCACATCCACGTGCCTTTGAGGTTCAAATGTCCACACTGAGGATGATTAGCTGAATGTCCTGGTGAGGCCTCTTCCTAAAAAGTGAACCGACTTGTAACTTGATTCTCTTTGTTGTTCCATTTGATCTGCCAATCATCCATTCAGAGCCCGAGTGAATCTTTTTATTGTGTGTGCAAACTTGGTTATTTTTGCTGTGAGGAGAGTTCATGAGAGGGAAAAACGGCAACAAAAACAAACCAAAAGTTTCTGAGATGGATCTGATGTTATGCCTGAGAGGAAGCTGATTCAACAGAACCAGATTCTGTTCTGCAGCTGTTCTTGTTTTTGTGTGTATTAACAATATTATGGTTCCTTGTCTATACTTCTCTCTCCATCTTTCTCCAGTATTCCCGTCATCTAACTCTGCTTTTTGTTTTCAGGGTGAAACCTTTCAACATGTGCAGGACATTGTGGTGTCTCTGCTGAGGATCATCAACCGGACGGTCATCACGATGGGAAGAGAGCACACCCTAATCGTAAGTACATAAAGGACTGCAGAACCTCCTCTCTTTTCTCACCTCTTTCAAATGTATTCATATAAAGACCAACCCCCATCCACTCTTGTCTGCTATATGACTTCATTTTGAAACACATAGTATTTCAACACAATGACATTTTGTTTAAAATACACACTTTATTGTACATACAAGAGGACGATCAGGAAGAGAGGGGCATTGTGGGAGCTCACACACTGTTGGGTTGATTAGTGAGTGTGGTGTCATCCAGTGGTCTAATTGGTGGCAACCTGTCAGCCAGAAGCAGCTGAAGTAGGTCCTTTTAAGATGTAGTGGTTAACCTCTAAACTGCTGTGAGCTAAGCAGTGTGCAAATGGTGTGTGTTTGTGGGCAAAATAATGATGTGGGTGTGTTTCCAACAGGGATGGACACTAGAGTAGTCTGCCAATATATCATTTGTGAAAAAATACTGTATATTAACCCACACATTTTGCTATGATATACATTAACACATGTATTGGTACAACTTAACTTTAAAATAGGATAAAGTAGCTTCACCTGATAAAAATACAGATTTTCTGTCTATTTTGTTAAGATGTGTGTGAATGATTTTAGCATTTGGTTGCTTTATTATAGCTTAATGAACCAGATATTTATCTTATGTGAACAAGGTCATGTTTGTTATTGAGGAATAGCTTTAAAAAAAGCCTTTTATTCTGTGCATGTACTCACTGTGAAACTGCAGTCACAGTTGATGGGTGCTAAATCACATGAAACAGATTATGTCGGGCTCTCCATATGTTGCACAACAACAAAGCATTCCGCTGCATGATTTTTGCAACGTGAACTTAAGCAAAGCTTCAGAAATACACAGCTAGTCTCACAGTGATCATACAGAATGTATAGGTGCTGTATTAGCTTAGGCTTTGCAAGTATTGATACACATTCGAAACATGAGTACAGGCCAATAACTAACTGTTCTACCCCCTAGTTTGCATTGGTGTGTGTGTGTGTGTGTGTGTGTGTGTGTGTGTGTGTGTGTGTGTGTGTGTGTGTGTGTGTGTGTGTGTGTGTGTGTGTGTGTGTGTGTGTGGTGTGTGTGTGTGTGTGTGTGTGTGTGTGTGTGTGTGTGTGGTGTGTGTGTGTGTGTGTGTGTGTGTGTGAAATCCTTAAAACAAGACTGAGCTTACATCAAAACACTTCCACTTTGGATGGTCAAAGGTGAGAATCAATCATTCTGTCAAACAACGCTGACCGCATTTTTTATCATTTGAAAAGGTCTAGCAGCGTGCTGCCTATCACTTCTTCTCTTCATGTATTCTTAACACGGTCCACTGTGCTCTCCAAACCCTGATATCCATCCAGCGAGCTGTTTGTTTCCAGAGAGCATCATTCTGTCCCACATATGTCCTCTTTAGCTATTCAGTCGTTGCTACATTCATGTTGGCTCTCACAGTATTCCGATTTGTTGTTAGATTACTTGGATCATCCAAAACATTCTGATACCAATGCTTATAGCTGGGATTCAGAAAAGATTGATGTGGGGATTATTTCCCAGCTGTAGCGTGAATCCATCTTGGGATAAATCCGTTCATACATCTGTGCATATGCCTCACCAACCACTCAGCCAAGTGAAAAATAATACTCCTCTCTGTCATCCAAAGATTTGATGCTTCATCTCTTTTTTAATTATAATGGGAGAACAGTATCCTCACTTGGAGTCAAAAGTTAATCTCATATTAGCTGCTTGAGTCCCACAGAGGGAGGGTCATGGTCGTCCTCAATAACCCTCTTGGGTATATCAGAGAACAAAGTTCAGCAGACCACCATTTTCTTTCTCTACCTCGTCCTGTAGTGTATATTTTGCAGAGCTGAAGATGGATTTCTGTGGGAAAAGTGCCATTTACAGGGATACTGCTTAAAAAAAAGAAGCCACCACTGATTTAAATGACACTGAAACACATGTCACACCCCGGAGACCAGGAGGGGAATGCTATGTTCCAAAGGTTTGAGGCCTGTAGTCTCCTGCTACACCCATATGCCTGGAAAGGTGCTTTTCCCCAGATTTTACAGCCACCAAAAACACTTCTTACGGAGCTTCTTGACACGCGCCTTGGTGCTGGGACGACATGCGGAAGAAGGGGCTAGGGTGGGCTTGGTCAGAGTCAATGCAGGCACATCATACTCCCCATCCAGGGCCTCCATCACCCCCTTGAAGTGTCCCTCCTGCTGTCGGAAATCATGCTCCACACTGAAGAGGAGAGACAGAGAGAGAAGGAGGAGGAGACAGGAGAAGCAGCGGGAGCACAGTTAGAGTTTGAACTAGGGTCAGTTAAAGTCAAATTCATAAAAATAGCCAATTTATTCACAAAAGGAGATTAGATATGGGGGTACCGAGGAGCGTATGAGCAGAGCGTTTTGACTACAGGTATAGGTGTACTCTGCAGAAAGAGAGATTAGAGAGAGGGATTGAGAAGAGGTGAGCGAAGGGGTTTTAGTGACATTAAAATGTAAAGTGGATCGTAAATTGCTGACGACACCTAAAAAGAGGGGCTGTACTCACGCATAATACACTTTTATATAGACGTGTAAAACCATGTTGTGTTCTTAACTCTGATACATGCACCTTCAGCAAACGCACACACACTCACATTTTCACAGAGGTCTCAATCTGCTCGTATTGCCAGCCATTGTATTCTTTCGCGCTTCATGCACCGAGAGATGACAGGCTGGTGAGACGAGTGGATTGGGAAGAGAGCAGGAAAGAGAGGAGGGAAAGGGGTCTTTGCACAAATGGCGGAGCTAAAGAGAGGAGCATAGGGGGGAAGGTTTTTTATTTGCTCTTCTTCAAAGCAGACCCTCTTGGCTTTCCTTTTCTATGCTTCTATATTTCCACTGCCCAACTCTCATCTCTCTCACACTTTTCCTCTCCATCTCTCTGAAGTGTCCACCGCTGCAGGTCATAGTTGTAGTCTTGGAGTTTCTTTCTCCTTTCAGTAACTTTGTTTGTGTGTGAAGGATTATGTGAGTGTGTGTCGAGTTGGATTATAGGGGAGGAGCCGCATAGGGCCCGGCATCTGGAGGTAATGAGCCACATGATGAGGCAAGGAGAGCAGAGACAACTCCCCATCCCCTCCTACCATCACACACACACACACACACACACACACACACACACACACACACACACACACACACACACACACACACACACACACACACACACACACACACACACACACACACACACACACACACATATAATATGTGCTCCCCTGATATCCAACATGAGCTTCTTCCACAACAAGCCCCCCGGCTGAGTGTGGGGGGGAAAGGGAATGTCCATGGATTTATGGAATGAAAGAGGAAAGAAGCTGATTTTTTATCTGGGGGACGCAGCGGTGGGTAAATAAAAGAAATAGCAAGCTTAATAAAAGAGGGCAGAGAGGTCCTGAAGAAAATAAATCTCAGAGGGAGGTAAAGGAGGAGAGGAGGAGGGCAGAAATGGAGGCACAGAGGGAACGAGTCATAAGGGGAAAGTAAAAGCTCTGGTGTTCGGAATATGGCTTCCATGAATAAATAATAAAGGAGATGAACTATACTTATACACAACATATATATATAAGGAAACATAAGTGGTGCACCTTTCCCACATTCACTCAATTTATAGTCGTTCTTGTTTTAGAGAGGAGGACTTTTCTTCCTCTGTCGGGTCTCTCAACCTCCCCCTCTTTAAATTCTCTCTAACTACCTCCCTCTGCCCATATCTACCTCCCTTCCACTATTGTTCGACAGATTACGGCACATTGGGAAAAGCCCCTGCTCTTAATTCCGTCTCCAAGCTGTCTCCAGCTTCTTTGCAAATGTGTGCGTGACTGGGTTACTGTTGCTTCTAAGAACCTGTTAAATGTGTAAACCTTCACTTTTTGTTCAAAGTGAAGGTAAGTCATGTCGTGAACGGGGTTATACTTAGGTTGTGCATGCACAGTGTGTGCTCTTACTTCTGTATGTGTGGAAGCAAGTCTCAGAGGTATTTTGTCAGTGTGTTCATATATGTGTGTGTTTGAAGTGTTAAGCGTTGGGAGAAAAAAGAGGCCTCTCGAAAGTTCCTCTCGTCTCTCGTGATACAGATTAATTAGCGCTGACAATGGCAAAACATCTTCAGGCAGCCAAGTCCACATCAAAACCACTTTTTTCACCACAATTCATTAGGATGGATGGTTCAGTCCCACGCGTAATTTATCCTCCGCTTATGTGTGTCTCCTTCCTATCTCCCATGCTCTTTACCCAGAATCCTCTCTGAGGGCTTGATAAGGCCTCTCATCAAACAAATTGAGCTTCTGACTTCTGTGTGTCTTTGTCACAATGGGCAACTGGAAATTGTTTCTGCATATATAATGTGTGTAAACAAAGTTATGCTGATATATGAGAAGAAAAATAATTATGAAGCAGATACTGCATATCTGTCCAAGTCATTAACATTTTCAAAAAGCGTGAAGTATATCCGTTTCTTTGTTTGTCGGTATGTATGAGTGTGAGCATGCAAGTAAGCATATGAAATGCATGCATAGAAGTATCCAATAATAGCCGATTCATTTTTTGTTGGATTAATTAGCATATGTGTATCCATGATTATATTTGCAACTGTGCAAAAGTGGGAAGGCAACATCTGTGAAACTGAGAAGAGAGAAAAGAGGGATGATAATGAAGTGAGAAAAGCAACTTGCTGTTGAGATCTGCGTAGCTCCAGGCCCAGACAAGTGGTCTAAAGATATCTCAATTCAGGGCCTTGAAAGTATTTTAAAGTCTTATTTACTGTTATTACAGGATTACAGGGTAGTTTCTTTTAAAGGTAAAATAATAGCATTACATAGAACAAAATAGTCCTTTAAGGCCTGTAAACAGAATGTGTCTGAACAAATGTCATACACCTCTACATTTTGTTTTTCTTTCTTTCTTTTGTAGCCTTTTTAAAATTAAGTTCCATCATGTGAGGACATTTTCGAAAAACTGAAAATTGAATAATGCTTTCTTTCAGCAATCGTGTTTGTGAAATGCTACTTCAAGTGCTTTCGTCTTCAGGTTATGTTCTTGTATATGAGAAAATGCACTGTGTAGAGTGGGGGAGTTGTGTCTGTTAAATGTACATATGTGCTCATCTCTATGAATCTATGCTTCTATTACCATGTGGCAGTCCTTTCCCCGTGGAGTTCATTACAACTAACAAGGATCCGGCTGTGTTAATTAAGATCAAGGGGAGAAGAGAATAGGGTGATGAGGGAGTTGGAGGAGTGATGAGATGGAGAGATTAAATAAATTGAGAATACAGGAGGGATGCAGATATGAGGCTTCTGGGAGGCTCATTTCTTTGTGAGTGAGGGAGAACTGGAGAGATAAAGGCCCGGAAAATGTTTCGTTATCCCTTGCGGCCTGCATGAAGATTTATTTTTGTAAACAAGCAAAATCAGTTTTAAAGCATGGTTTAGGTCGTATACATGCACACAAAACAGCTTAAGACTAAAATGAGGTTTTGATGCCAGATTATTCCAGTAACAGAAAGTAGACTTTTCCATTTCTTCTCTGTATAATTTTCTCTATAGGCTAGGACAGGGGTCTGAAACCTTTTTGACCAAAAGAGCCGTTTTTCCCCCTTTTCCACCATTTATTTTTGTCTGGAGCCGCAAAACATATTTGATAGCTTATAAAGTTGTATATATTGTTACATCATAGACAAAAACTACAGTTTTTTTGCATTTATTATTTTTTACATTATAGAAAACCTCTAATAATAAACAAAGAACTCTTATACTGTAAGGAGAATTAAAAAAAATACACAGGTCTACAGTACTTTAAAATAAATCAACACAGCACTTGGGGAGTCCTCTGCACATTTGAAGAAAATGAATATAATTAAAATGGGTTCACTTATAGCTATAGCTGCACCCTAAAAAGAGTTAACTGATTGAATTATGACTGAAGATCGTCAGCTGTCTTCCTCTTCCGTGTTTTTCCTCCAATACGTAAAGGCTGCAGCACTTTTGACAACTTCTCTCCACATATCAAACAAACCGGTTAGCCAGCATTGTTTACTGTGAAAGCAGATAACTCTAACCACGCAGAATTTAACCCTCTGTTCCTCCGATACTTTTCTTTTCTTTCATTTATCCATAGTTCGCTCATCGAGCCGGGGGTCTGGTTATTCGCCTGCAAGAAAAGGCGCTGGTGCGGGACCGTAGCAGGATGTGACGCATATTTTAGTTGACCTAATTAAAACCGTTTTTAAAAATAATGCATGTGTCACAGTATCACCTCAAAATACAAGATACGAAACATTTTCAACCGTGCAACAAAATATAAATAGTCCTACAAATATTTTTATTTTGTTTCCTTCTTATTTTTGTCTAAGCTCAAGGGAGCCAGAGCAGAGGGCTTAAAGAGCCGCGGGTTGCCGACCCCTGGACTAGGACATCACAATCCTGAATTCTAGTTGCCAACAATTGTCGTACCCTTAATTGCAATTAATCATTAAATTGTCAATTTCTGTTTATTTGATGCCATACATAGTTGCTTTTGTGTTGGGTTTTGCAACTAGAATTATATCCGAGTTGGTCATTTTAGTGTCAATAAATCTAAAAAGGCGCAGAAACAAGGTTTGTGTTTCAAAACAACAAAAACAGTTCACGACAAGTTAATAATCTAGAGGGAGACTTAATTTTACTTTTCAAAAGTAACAAAGAAAAGACGGCTTCACTGATTATTCTTTTCTGCTTGGATGTTGCTCGTCAAAACCTGCCTGAGCGGTTCACCATGACTGTCGCTGTGTCTCTACACACTCACCAAGCCAAGAGTACACACTGATGTATTCCTAAACGGACCCTGGCTACTCTTTTAGCACCATGTTTCCATCCACACATTTTGATGTGGACAATCTAATTAAAAAAAGCTGGATGGAAGCACCAGCTCCAGCATAACGTTCCCCGGCAGAGCTGTCAAACACACTGCTGCAGCTGTTGGAGAGACTTTCTGCCTCCTCTGTTACCATTTCGCATTATAAGCAACCAGCAAAGTTTCATATTAGCTCAGACAAAACAACATTTGTTTCCAGACATTTAAACCTTTTCTGAGGACTCTTTATTTATCTGGCAGGCAGAAACACACTCTATTTGTCGCCTCAGTTATAACCTTGGCTTTCATTGACTTGTTTTTATGGCTCATTTTCTTATTGGCTCTGAATTTCCTTTATTGTGTTATCCTATGAATATGCTAAGCAATAACGATCAGACGATTGCGACAGGCCACTTGTATATGCTACTGTATGTTTAAACAAACATTTCCAGCTTGTATATGCAGTGCACATAAAGAGTGTGGGAGTGGGATGCAGGTGATTAGAGCGTTGGCATGTGACAGATGGAAGGATGTACAGAGGAAACCGGTTTGATCGAAAGTTAGAGATGAAAGAAAGATAGCTTGAGCATGGGATGAAAAGATGGAGTGATTTACATAATGAAAAGGGATGGGAAGAGGGGATGGGAGGATTAAACTACTGTATGCGGTATCAGATAAGGATGCAGCTCTGTCAACTGCATAGGATCCGAGAATGCAATTACTTATTTAGGCCACACACACACGAGGGACCACGGAAACAGGAAAGATGCATCACTTAGGTGCTGAATTAATTTGCCTATTTGCACAGAACATAATTGTGTGTCTAAATAACTTTAAGAGCATCCTCAGCTAATAGGGCTTGGATTCATTTCACTATTGTTGAATGGGTTCACACACGGTTTCATATAATAGGGATATATTGTATGAGAAGTACAATTATCAGAGACTGAGAAAAAGGCAGAGGCAGCAGGATACCGAGACGAAAGACGAGAAGATACAATAAAAGATGCTCTGAATAAGTAATTACAAATGGATAAGCTGAAAGAAATCAAGGTGACAAAAGGCATGCAGTTGTTTGGGTTATGTAAAGCCGTTAGCTCATTATGCCGGTTACCTGTAGATGATGCAGGCTGTCTTTTGGCAGGTGGGGCAGTTGTTAATGTCCTGGCCAGTTCTGTATGAGCTGCGCCTGCAGAAACAACACGTGTAAAACAGGGAACAAATGCCTTTTTTTACTACTGATAATTAGTTTTTATTTCACTAATAGTCACTAATAATAACAAGGATCAGGTTTTGTTGTTTAGAAAGAAAAATGAAAGAAATTGTAATTTTGAACTAACAACAGGCTTTGATTTTCATACTGAAAGAAGTAGTGTTGTCACGATACCAACATTTTGGTTTCGATACCGATACCAAGTCAAGAATTGCGATTCCGATAATTTTTCGATACTTTTCTTAAAAAAAGGGAAACACGGAATATCGGCTTTAAAATTAGGAATAACAGATGATTTTAGCAGTCAGAACAACTAAAGCAGCAGTGTTACTAAGAACAGAAACGCCAAAGAGTCACATCTAATATAAATATATATAAAAGCATTTATTTTAATTGTGTAGCAGTGAGTTTAACATTTTGGCAGCACTGTTGAGCATTTTGAAAATGTATTTTCATGCCTCTGTGCAAGGCTTAGTCTTTCTATCTTTATAGCCACTGGTGTAAAGAAACTAAATTCATAAACTCAAGTACTACTTGGGTACAATGTTGAGATACTTGTACTTTATTTAAGTATTTCAATGTTTCTTTTGCTACTTTGTACTTCTAATCCACTACAGTTCAGAAATAATGGTGTACTTTTCCTCCACTACATGTATTTAATCCCTTTAGTTACTTCACAGATCTGGATGAATGATGTGAAATATAATCAACTCTTAAAGCAGACTTTAGTTCCACCTGGAGTAAATCCACCAGCTACCCTGCAGTATACAAAGTCATTCAAACTAGCTGCACATTTACCAGCTTTGAGAACACTTTCATGATCAATCATTATAAAACATATCATATATATTATTCTGAAATGGACCAATCTGCACAATGACTACTTTTACTGTCGCTACTTTTACTTGAGGAACATTTTGAATGCAGTACTTTTACTGTAACAGAGTATTCCTACACTCTGGTGCTTCTAGTACAAGACCTGAGCACTTCTACTTTTACTGTCGCTACTTTAACTATATTTTGATGATAATACTTTTGTACTTTTATTTGAGGAACATTTTGATTGCAGGATTGTTCCTACATTCTGGTACTTCTACTTTAACTCAAGTACAAGACCTGGGTACTTCTACTTTTACTCAAGTACAAGATATATACTTATACCACCTCCGTTTATAGCCTATGAAAAAAACGAAGGCTAAAGCTAACGTTAGCAGATAGTGATGCTAGTTTGCTAGTTAAGTTTGCTCAACGATAATATTGCGACTTTTCAGTGCACATCACGCTCTGCCGCTCCGACAGGAAGCTCTGCTCTGAACACCTGAACGGCCCGTTCACAGACTTCTGGCGTCTTTTTTGTCAACAAGCCGAGGCGCAGCGGCAGTTGCACTCCCACTTGCAGCCATGCTTCTCGTTTTCTCACATGCTCTGGCAGCTAGCGCGTGGCCGCGTGCACGAGAGAGGGGAGGGACTTAGAACGTGCTTGAGATGAGCGGGACTGCAGGCACGGCTGCAGTGCAGGGAGTGGAAGCAGAGCGCTGAACACACACGGCTCTTATTAAACGGCGGTTTTTCACGGGAGTACTTTTCCCCGTCATTCTTAAAGTACCGATACTAATGAAACGGAGGAATCGTACCGTTTTTAACGGCAGGGTATCGCGGTACCTTTCAAGTATCGGTACACCGTGCAACACTAGAAAGAAGTATCATTCCCTCTGCTGCTGTTGTTACCATTGGTATTAGTCTCTCCCACCTCAGCTGTGTTCTCTGGGGATTCTGAACGGACACAAAATAGCTTGTGATGTTTTGTTGCACCTGAACAGTATTCAGGACGTCACCTGAAGACCCTCGTGGGTTGACTGCTTGGCATTCCAGGCAGATAAATAAAACACCAAGCATTGTGTTCAATGGCTGTGTGGGTTGGTTAGTTGCAAGCCAATCATTAGATGATATCAATATCATAAACAGTGTTCAGTGACAATTATCGTTTTCTTTTATTAAAAGGCTTCTGTTTGGATTGGAAATGTTGGCTGCCCCTTTACTGAACTGTGTCAACGAGGGAGTGGCTGATTTATTTTGACAAAATAGTCATTTTAATTACACGGGGTGAGACCTTGTGACTGGCATCATTCCCCCCCCCCCTTACAGGTGTTTATAAAAGACAATGCCAGCAAGACAAGACAAGTATTTTCTGCGGGAGAGAAAGAAAAACACAGAGCTGAGCACACTCTTAGCTCAGCCGACACTTTTATCACAGCAGCCCACTTAGAGTGCTTTCATTCCTGGCAGTGAATCGGATGCATGCAGACCCTCTTACTCGCTGGTTCTCTTACTTTTCTGTGTCTCTTTTTTCTCTCAATTGCGTTCTCTTTCTGTCTCTCCTTTTCTCTCCTGTCTGCCCCTTTTAACCCCTATTCTCACACTCTTAGTATCAGTCATGAGCAGGCACACACTCACACACTTGGAAGAATATGAATACATATTCGTATGCAGTTGCTCACACAGGCCAGGACAGCATGTACTGTACACCGAGTTTACAAGCCCTGTTGTGCGGCTTAAACTGCATTTCCCAAAGGTAATCTGATAGGGTATAGTGAAGCAAGAGACATCTGGTAACCCCGAACAGAAAGAAGAAGGGTGGAAACATGAGTAAAGATTAAAATGACACACAAGTGGAAGGAATTGGTTTAAGGTTGTTTGGGAGGAGGAGAATAACCAATAGACAGGATGGATTAGGAAGAAGTGGTTTGCAAGTTAGGATGGGAGAAAGACACATAGAATAAACTACACTGACGGTAAAGGTGAAATGAAGAGAAGAGAATAGAGAAACAAAACAGAGTGAAAGCTGACACATGACAGCTGGGCAGAGTGATGGACAGGTTGTCAGGGCCGATAGAAAGGTGTGAGGGAAATAAAGTGATTCATAGTTTTTTGGTAGCAGGCCTGATGCATATGTGGAGAAAGACAGACAGAAAAAGGTGGTAATTAATAATGAAGGAAAGAGAGGCGCAAGGGCAGAGGTGGAGAAAAAGGATGAATAGCTTGAAGCAGGTTCAAGAGCCTGGAAGAAAGGGAAGGGCTTTGATTAAAAGGAAGTGACTACGGAAAGCAAACTGGGATTTATGACATGGAGAGAAACAAAGGATGTGGAGCAGGAGAGGAGGGTTTAAGAACAAAATAATTAGCAGAAGAGAGAGAAAGAAATACATGATTAGTTTGCTTTGGTGGGCAACACAATGTCTCTCAGGGACCCTTACCTTGGGAGTTTATATACCCTAAAGGTGTATAAGATGAAGGGACAGAGAAATGATCTGATAGCGTTGAACACAGACAGGTATCGTATATCCTTTTAGAATTGGATAACACACACACACACACACACACACAATCACATGACAACCATTCTCCGCTGGCCTGACATTTGAAATCTATTACACAGACTTGAAAGCCTGTCGGTATATATTGCCATAGAAACTCAAGTATACTCTCTTCTCAGTCTTGCACACTCCCTTGACACCATCTCTTTTTCATCTCTTCTCTCTCTCACCCTCTTACTGAAACAATATTGGAAAGGAATACTCCTCCCTTTTTCGCTATTTGTCTTGGTCCCTAACCCTCTTGTTTTGTGACATTTCACACAACATTTTCCACTTCTCCTTTTCTTGTTATAGCCTTCTATCTCCTCTTATTCTCTCCCAATTCACCCCCGGTAACTCCCTTCTCTCACCCTTCGCTGAGGGCCTTGCTCTTCTCCAGGTCTTGTATGACGTTGAGAAGCACCTTGATCTTCTCCTGATTCGACTGTAGGTTCTCTTCCACACTATGCAGCTGGCTCTCCAGCCCGCGGGGGGGCTTCCTTGTGGTTTTATCCAACAACCCTCCGGGAGCTCCATTACATTGTGCTTTCAAATGAGTCGTACAAGGCAGAGTGTGGTCTTCAAATGATTTGCTCTTCTGTTTTGTGTAGTCCTTGAGTTTCATCTCTTCCTTAGATGTTGTTTGTTTGGGTGTGTTTGGGGTCCCCTGGGTGCTTTTGGTTTGCGCAACGGGTGTGGCTGGTTTAGAACAGGTGGGTTTCGAGTTTTTGCGTGGAGTGTCTGTACATTTTAAGTCACTGTAAAGGGAAGGAGCTGGATGTGTAGCAGTGATAAGGACTGATGTGTGTTGGTGCGTGTGTTCATCAGTGTGCTGGATTTTAGCCGAGTCATACTTGTGTTTGACGGATGATTGTGGCTCTGTTGCCTCAGCAGATGGTGTGTGTGGTCGTTGTGTATGTGCGATAGCTGTGGTTCTGTCTGTGTTGTTGTTGTTCACTTGTGTGTCTGTTGTTTGCGTGGCGGAGTCCTTGTAATGCGTAAAGCCTGCAGAATGTGGCCTTGTCTGCTGCTTCGACTGTTTTTTGTTCTGTGTGTGTGATGTGTGGTTGGAATGTGAGCTGTGTGTTTTTGGTATAGTGTGAGACAGCTGTGGTACTTGAGAAGTCTTTAGTGATGTATGTCGGGGGGTGTTTGCTGTGTTGTTGGTGTAAGACAGAGAGTCCAGGGCAGGCTCTTTTCTTGCTTGGTTGGGAGCAACGGACGGTTTCCGTGGCGGATTAGGTAAAGTCTGGCTGGCTGATATTTGATTGACAGCCTTCCGGCGACATGCTCCTGTGCACGGTGTAATCTGTGATCGTCTCCGCCCACATGCCCCACACATGTTGGGTGGGGAAGTCGGCATCACTCGACAGGGCCGCGGCGGGGTGGCGTGCACGGTCGTACTAACACTCCCCGTCTTCAAAGCCGAGCGTTGACCCTCCCCTCGTAGAGACTGCACCCTCCTCCTCTCCTGAGCCGGCTCCTTACATTCTGTGGCGTCAGTGCAGACCCCTCCCACTGCGTCAGAGGCAACCACACTGCCATTTGTATACCGAGCTGTCCTTTTATCTTTAGTGTCCTTGGGGTTTGTCCGTATATTTTTTATCTGGCAGTAAACTCCGCTGCCCGACCCATGTGACCCCATGTCGTCCTGTGTCAGGGTGTTAATCTCGTTCTCAGAAGTGTCCTTTGACACAGGCAGACTGTTGTTGTCACTTCTGAAATCTCCCCCTGTCGTTGTTTTGTCCATTGCCATGGATTGCGGGCGATGTGAGTTGTTTGGTTGGCTGCCGTGACGTTTGATGGAGGAAAGAGTCCGCAGTCCGGGAGATGTTTGCACCCCGACACTGCACAGCGGCCCCCATCTCCCCCCTGCCAGGGGAACCCCCAGCGCAGGCACCGGATTGGTTGAGTCAGCCACTCTCCTGCCCATACTCCCCCGCAGGTCGGCTCAGCCCCCTGGGGAGCTGAGCGGGATGGAGTCAAGCAATGACATCGGCCAGCGTCAGCAGGATTATGTCCAATAAAAAAACAGGGAATGTGTCCAACATTTGTTTACCCAAATGAATTTGTGTGTTTGTGAGGCAGCGGGAGAGAGTTTGTAAGTCGAAGCTGAAGACAGGAATCCAATAACCAATAAGGCTTTAAACCCTCAATGTCCTTTCATTAATGACCGCCTTACTAGATTAGCTACTCCTGATTGGACATCACTGTCAAGGCTTTCCTCAGTTTCTAAGCAGCGACCCGCAGATGAGGAGTTGGAAGGATTCTCTGTGCATTGCGAGTTTGATCTGGAGAGAGAAAGGAAAAGAGAGAGGCAGTAAATGAGAGAAACCACAGAAAGGAGGGAAACAGGGAAAAAATGTGAGATTGGTAAGAAGACACATTAGGCACGTAAAGCACCATATAAAGGCTTCGACCTCGACTGAATGCACACACTGACCAGATCGATAGAACTCTATCAACCTCTTATTAGACTAGCAGGTAGGTGGGAGGCAAAACACTAAATCTCATCAAGCCGTTCCTCTCCAGGGAGCAGAAATAGGGTATCTTGAGGGTAATAGCTTATATATCTATATATAAGTAAACCCCACCCCACCATAGCAAGTCAAAAGTATTTGATTTAGGGACTTCACACATTGTATATATTTGTACATGAAGACACAGTGTGACAACTTTCAAATGAGGTTATGTATGCCTCCCGCTGCAGTATGTAAACCCATGATGCATCATTCCTTGACATCTCTCAGAGTTGCATTTGGAAATCTATCTGATGAGTTTGGTATGAAACTACCATATTGTTACTACTCATCATCCTGTTTGTCAGTGCGGTTGAATGTTGCTTAAACCTTAGCCTAATATATGTGGATGTATTGGTCAATGGTTTGTTAGGAAGAATGATTTAAATGCTTTGCTATATTATTTTTTTAAATCTTATCTTTAATATTATTGGTAAAACTTTGAATTTCAAAAAGGGAGCAAAATCAGCCATTTTACTTGAATAACTTTAAATCACTTGAGAATTGACCCAGAATACTGAATGTTGCACTGTGACACTATGATTAGCTGATGAAATTAGGGCAATATATCAACATTTTCCTCTGGAGGAAATGGGGTCATTGCAGCAGTACAGATTGCCTGGATACATAGAAGAACAAAAAGTAAATGTACTGTAAGAGAGCAAATAAAGTTTGTTTAGATATACTGTATTTATGAGTATGAAAAACAAGATGGAGCAGAATTTGTGAGTGATTAAAACGTATCAAATCACCTAACCACACCTATTAAGCTCCTTTTTTTTAATGTACACTGAACAAAAATATAAATGCAACACTTTTGTTTTTGCTCCCATTTTTCATGAGATGAACTCAAAGATCTAAAACATTTTCTATATACACAAAATAACCATTTCTCTCAAATATTGTTCACAAATCTGAAAAGATCTGTGATAGTGAGCACTTCTCCTTTGCCGAGATAATCCATCCCACCTCACAGGTGTGGCATATCAAGATGCTGATTAGACAGCATGATTATTGCACAGGTGTGCCTTAGGCTGGCCACAATAAAAGGCCACTCTGAAACGTGCAGTTTTGCTTTATTGGGGGGGTCTGGGGGGGTCTGAAAACCAGTCAGTATCTGATGTGACCACCATTTGCCTCACGCAGTGCAACACATCTCCTTCGCATAGAGTTGATCAGGTTGTTGATTGTGGCCTGTGGAATGTTGGTCCACTCCTCTTCAATGGCTGTGCGAAGTTGCTGGATATTGGCAGGAACTGGAACACGCTGTCGTATACGCCGATCCAGAGCATCCCAAACATGCTCAATGGGTGACATGTCCGGTGAGTATGCTGGCCATGCAAGAACTGGGATGTTTTCAGCCTCCAGGAATTGTGTACAGATCCTTGCAACATGGGGCCGTGCATTATCATGCTGCAACATGAGGTGATGGTCGTGGATGAATGGCACAACAATGGGCCTCAGGATCTCGTCACGGTATCTCTGTGCATTCACAATGCCATCAATAAAATGCACCTGTGTTCGTCGTCCATAACATACGCCTGCCCATACCATAACCCCCCCACCACCATGGGCCACTCGATTCACAACATTGACATCAGAAAACCGCTCACCCACACGCCGCCACACACGCTGTCTGCCATCTGCCCTGAACAGTGAAAACCGGGATTCATCCGTGAAGAGAACACCTCTCCAACGTGCCAGACGCCACCGAATGTGAGCATTGGCCTACTCAAGTCGGTTACGACGACGAAGCGGAGTCAGGTCGAGACCCCGATGAGGACGACGAGCATGCAGATGAGCTTCCCTGAGACGGTTTCTGAGAGTTTGTGCAGAAATTCTTTGGTTATGCAAACCGATTGTTGCAGCAGCTGTCCGAGTGGCTGGTCTCAGACGATCTTGGAGGTGAACATGCTGGATGTGGAGGTCCTGGGCTGGTGTGGTTACACGTGGTCTGCGGTTGTGAGGCCGGTTGGATGTACTGCCACATTCTCTGAAACGCCTTTGGAGACGGCTTATGGTAGAGAAATGAACATTCAATTCACGGGCAACAGCTCTGGTGGACATTCCTGCTGTCAGCATGCCAATTGCACGCTCCCTCAAAACTTGCGACATCTGTGGCATTGTGCTGTGTGATAAAACTGAACATTTTAGAGTGGCCTTTTATTGTGGCCAGCCTAAGGCACACCTGTGCAATAATCATGCTGTCTAATCAGCATCTTGATATGCCACACCTGTGAGGTGGGATGGATTATCTCGGCAAAGGAGAAGTGCTCACTATCACAGATTTTTTTCAGATTTGTGAACAATATTTTGAGATAAATGGTTATTTTGTGTATATAGAAAATGTTTTAGATCTTTGAGTTCATCTCATGAAAAATGGGAGCAAAAACAAAAGTGTTGCATTTATATTTGTGTTCAGTGTAGATGTTTGGCAGTTATCTTACACCATTGTGTTGTGAGTTCAAATTGTCCGCACACAATGCAAGCATCAATATATTTTAGACATGTTGTGGACCCAGGTCAGACATTTCAGCCACTTTCTTTCTATAAGCCAGTATGCTGAATGCTGTTGCTTTCCAACAAATGTCTTTTTAGGCAAATAACAAGAGAACCAGAAACTATAAATTGTGCATGAAATTGAGTCCAATGCATCAAACAATCAGCAGACAGAACTCTTCTTTGTTTCTCCATATGTCGTTTTCTTTTGCCCCTATCTTCACCACAGTTTTGTCCTCTCATTTCAGTCAGTGTGTGATGTTAAACTACTGTAGCTGGCATACGAACGAACACACAGAGGAAGAGATTATTTCATGCCAGCTGGTGCAACATTGCAGCACAGATCCTTGTTTTCTAGGGTCGAGGTTGGAGCAGTGCAATATTATTCAAAATAAATAAATTATGGCATTGTTGTTTACAAAACCATTCAATATAAGTTCAAGTGTATTCTCGTTGCTGTTCCCAGTTAACTGAATAGAAACATAATTTACATTAATAATAAGGAATACAAATTAAATATATGTTTCTACAGTATTAACAGACTTACATTTACAAATACAATCATACACTTACATACAACCATGCATACAATAAAAATGCCACAAAACATAAAAACACAACAAACACAAGATGTCAGGTGTGCGTCTTTTTTTGTCAATTCTAATGTGTAGTGTAAAGTGTGACTGCTGCAGGCAGGGTTTCTGATTTCTGCACTGGACGAGTGTAAGACTGTTGCAGCTCTGTAGTAGTCGGGTATTTCTGCTCTTGTTTGTGAGAGCAAAGCATTGAGTGGCTGTTTCATCAACATCCAATATTTCTTTGACCAGCTGAAAGGCTGCCTGTCTCCTCCTGCTCCGAGGAGATAGGATGTGCGGTGGGGGGTGCAGCCTCTGGAGAGGATCCTGAGGCCCCCTCTTTGCATCGTCTCCAAGAGTGCAGCTTGGTGTGTGTTGCATCCCATCCGGAGGACACTGGTTATAAGGTTCAAAGTCTAAGGGCTTGTTTGTGGTCAGTAAAAATGACTATTCATTAAGCGTCTTGTTTGAACCGCCAAGGAAGATGTCAGATTCATGTTCAGGGTTTTCAGAGTTTTAGTCATTCGCCCTGTAGCGGTTACAAAATATATTCTCTTGTGGACTCATTCTGCCTGGGATGTGCCTGACTGCTGATATAATAGTTCATATGTATTCAGGATTAAAGTTATGCACACATTCACTCAAAGTAACGCTCTGTGTGACATACAGTATACTGTATCCTCTAATGTTGAAGCGGGATGTCAGATGCTTGACATCTTCACATGTTTTGTCAGCATGAGCAGAATAGAAATGGGCATTTTAGCCCTTTCCACTGACAGCCAGTGTAATTATTATTGCAGCCTTTCTGAAATTTCAGTTTTCATTTATTATCATTAAATATGAAAACTGAGTGAATATAGTTTATTATGCTGGTGGTCTGCCCATGGGGCCGCAGTATTGGATTGGGAATAATTTAATTTTAGACAGTTCTCAGTCTGTATCCCTATGAACCTCTCTTCATGTTAGCTGGGACAACAGTTTGTGTGTGTGTGTCATATAGTCCTGTGCACCTAGTGCTCATGACAAAGTTCCCGGGACACAATGGTGCTCGACATCTTCACTGACAGCTGGCGGAGCTTCAAAATATAAGCACTTTACATAAGGCACTATAGATCAAAGGATTTCTGCTTCAGTGACATATTGCTGCTATTTTTATGAACATCTTGACAGTGTGTTAGGATCAAGAAATACTATATTTCTTAAAAGCTAGGAAGGGGTCACATTATGTCTGACAGTCTAGAGTCTAGACTGTTTAGGACTTGTTGCCAGGGTAACTGTGGTAAAAAAGTTTCCTGCAATGGGCCACAAAGGCCCTTACCCAGAGTTCACCCATCCTTTCAGGTATGGAATTATAATGTTACTACCTTTTCTCCCTCTCTCATTGGGGTATAAATGTGGCATCCTCTGTGCCTTCTGCATGTGTGACGTGTGTGTGGGTGTGTTTGTTTTTGGTAGTGTGTGTCTGTGGGAAATATATTTGCAAAGCATGACCTTCAGCCACCAGGTGGATGAGAAATGGACTGAGATGTGTTTTCGGGAAAGTATTTACACATAATGATAATATTTTTCCTGAGAAAACAGAAACGGAGAGAGAGAGAGACAGACAGATGCAAAGCAATTTGAGAGAGCAAACCATGTGCATGTTTGTGTGAAGGCAAGGGTGAAGATTCCAGATGTGCCCGCCCGCATATGTACAAGTGTGCATTTTTGAGTGTGTATGTGTTTTTGCCCTGGAAATCAAGTCAATTTCACTGCAGTTAATTTCCAGGCATTTGTTTTGTATGTTTTTTTTATTTCACCAGACACCAGAGCACCTGCTGCAGCAAGCTTCCTCTCTCCGCTTGCTGTTCCTGCCTATTTGTGTGTGTATGTGTGTGTGTGTGCCATCTCAAGTCTCACTCCTCACCCCTGACCTGCAGGCTGTCAAGTGACACCATATCTTCAGAAGTCAATTTCTCTGACTCGCCCGACTGTCTCTCGATCTTTCTACCACTCTCGAGCTCTCTTTCTCTCCCTACATCTTATTGGAACAACTCCTCTCTCGCTGCCTTCGTTTTTCATCATTACCTGTGTTTGTTGTGGCGCTTTTCCACTCACCGCCCCCTTTCCCATCTCTGTCGCTCTTTGATATTCTGTGCATTTATCTCTCCCCTCATCCTCTGACTCTATATTGAAACGTAGTCTCCCACCCACATCACACCTCTGGATGTGCAAAATGAGCGAGGAGGAGAAGGGGATGTATGAGAGGTGTCCAAATAGAAGCAAAAAGAGGAGACGGTAGCACAGGGAAGTGCAGAGAGGTGGTGTAGGGATACAGGGTGAGAGAAGAGATGAAGAAGAACAACCACGGACAAGATGAAAGTGATGCTTGTGTGTGTGTGAGAGTGATTAATAGGGTTGGTTAATGAATAAAGAGAGGAGCATGGCAGAGGGAGATGCGTGACGAGACATTAAAAGAGAGGAAGATCTGGGGAGCGACACATGGCAGGCCAGTAATCAATACGCGCTGCAAAGCATGCTTGAGCATCTGTCACCACACCCACAAACACTCACACAGCCTCAAAACACTTCAGGGAGTCTTTTTATAGTGGGGGTGTGTGTGTGTGTGTGTGTGTGTGTGTGGGGGGGGGGGGTGTGTGTGTGCACGGGGGGGTGTGTGTGTGCACCTACGCCCAGCAGTGGTACCAGCGCACTAAATGCTCCAGTGAATCAGTCCCCTGTTGTTTTAAGGTGAGATCATTTTTCACTCGCCGATTGACGGGTGTGTGTTAAAGGGAGACCTGGACTCGCTTTACTGCTCTGTAATCACACTGCTTTTCTCGCTAACTGTCTCTCTCCCACTTACCAAGCAGAGCCGAACAAATGCAGCACTTCACCCATTTGAGACAGGGCACACGCTGCATTGTGGGTGGTGTAGTTATTTTGTTATTCTGCTGTGTGTGCTCAAAGCAACAAAAGATGACTATTTTAGCTTTCTCTGATAATGCAAGCCTTTGAAACTGTAAAGGTAACAGTAAATTATGTTAGGGACCATTTTGTCGTTAAGAGATGTCACTCAGGTTGGCACAATGATCTGCTAAGTGTAAGTCTGAGCTACTAGATTATTAAGACCCCTTGTTCTAATGTAATTGATGATTGGAAAGGACTGCTGTGGTGATCAGCAGACAAGCTGTCAGACAGGTCAGTTGGACGCTCATTACAGCTACTGTACAACTACCCTGCTTCACCCGAAATCAGACGGTACTCAAAAGGAAACTCAGCAGAATGACTTGGAATCCTTTCCCAGCTCTTTAGAAAATACAAGGCTGCCTATGCTTTACTTTGAACGTGAAATGAGGATACATGTGTGTGTGCAATAAGTAAGTTAAGAAAATAGCTTTATGTGAGTATTAGAAGGAGAAGAACATACTAAACCTTGCAGCATTATGTCCAATAGTTGCTGCATTACAGATGTAGATGCTTTTCTAATCAGTTTTTTTGTTTGTTTTCACAATTGGTCACTGGTTTCACCTTTTCTAAAGTGCCACCATGCAGTACAACGGTAACATGTATCCCTGTCCCTTAGACACAAAGAAGGATCCAGTAATGATCACCAAAACACCACTACTTAGTCAGCTTTGTGCACTCTGTTTCCCTTGTGTTTTTATTGGATACAACTGTGTTTTTCAGGGATGGTGCACTTTAATCAGCACTTCAATTGAGAAGCCAGAAGCCACAAAGGCAAATGTTCATCATCTCACAAAAGCCAAGTATCTCAGCCAACGCTGCATAATGCGAGGTTGGTTCTCAGTGAAGCATTGTCTGAAGCAGATTGTGTGCCTCGCTTTTATAGGACGTGTCACTTCAAGGCAGCTACTTTCAACAATGGAAACTGTTTCTATCCGGCTGGCAACATGAGAACTTAATTTTGGTCTCCTACACACATATTTGATTCAATTCAATTTGATGTCAATTATAAGAATAGGTAAATGACTTTGCTCCACAGCAATGGTTCCTAAACTATTTAGGCCACTGCAATTCTTTGTAATTGTGACCCAACACTTCACATACCATGCATAGATGTACAATAAACACAAAATGGGGTCTAAACACGAAGCTCATTTTCGCAAAATGTTTACATTTGTTTATATTGTAGTTGCACTATCTAAAATAAACAAAATAAACCGGAAGCTATTGGCTGCATGTCACCAGAGACGAGAGAGTCACATCAGTGACCACCAACTGGCGGCCCGCGGGCCACATCCGGCCCGCCAGACATTCTCATCCGGCCCGCACGACGGGGGTGACTGTGGCGTTGGCGGAGTGGTTACTGCGTTCCACCCATTTCTTTGTTTACAACGTCTCGTGAGTAAGGTGCAGTACCGGAGTCCAACAGAGAGGCAGCAGCTGCTGGACAGTAGACTGCGTACTGCGAAACCTTCCCTCCCCTGAAGAAGAAGTGATCCTTCGTTGTGAAGAGTCTGGTTAATGCGCTCCGCACCACAGCAGTAGCCCCGCTGCGACAGAGTCCAACAGAGAGGCTGGAGCTGCGGGACAGTAGCCTAGAAGCAGGGTTGGGTTGTAACAAAATACATGTAACGGCGTTACGTAATCAGAATACAGAAATCAAGTAGGCTAACTGTATTCAGCTGGCGTTACATTTGAAAAACGAGTAATCTGATTGCAGTTACTTTCGTAAACCTGAAGTGAATACATTTTGGATTACTTATTGGAATTATTGGTGGGAAAGTTTCCTCACAAAATGTAATATTCATTACCGGCAGAACTGTGTGCACACTGCACTGCGCTGCAGCTTGTCTGTCAGCGAGAGAGAGATGCAGCGTGTCTGTGAGGCCCCGCCCCCGCACGCAGATGAGAGAGAGATCTCTTTTTAAATATATTGAAAGTTAGAAACGGAGATGTTTAGATAAAATGTGCAAGATAACGTTTATGTAGCATTTCTTTATTGTCGAAATGATGACATTTATAACGGGATAAAATCAAAGTGAATGGCCTGCTGCTGCTGAAGGCATGGGGCAAGTGACTGGGAAAAGTTTTAAAAGTTATTACATTGTTTCAGATAATAAATAATAATGATGATTCATTCTAGTTAGGGGCGCCTTTCAAAGCACCCAAGGATACCTTACAATTCATAACATATTCCAAGGAAAGGTTTTAAGACAGTACAAAGAATGCAGTCCGGGTGATGTTTTTTATGTGGGGTGCAGATGAGAGAGCTGTCCAGAATGACACCAAGATGTTGTGTTTGAGTTCTTGATAAGCCATTAGAACAGTAAAATAAGTGTCTCCTGTTCACCAAAACATACCCATCTGTTATGGAAAAAGAAAGAATTCCAAAAGTAATCCTATTTATAAAATTCTGGGCTATATAAAAATCGCTGGCCCGCGATAGTGTCTATTGGTTACATTTCGGCCCTTGGACAAATGTAGTTGGTGATCCCTGCAGTATATCAAGTTTGAAACGTGCAATACCTCAGTAAACCAGAAACAATTGATATCCACTTCCCACAAGCAGCTCAGCAGAAGAGTGTTTGCTCTGATTTGTGTTGTTTGTCTCCGACTGTGTTGAGGGCTGAGATGTACCAGCATGTATTTGAGCTCTGTTCCCCGTGTCAAATATTTTCCTTGCTTGCTCCAACGGTCACTATTTTTTGGGGATTTACTGAGCTGCTGAAAAACTCCTGAGGCGGAAAGCATGTTGTGTTATCATGACAACCTGAAACAATCGATAGATGTTTCAAAAGTGATGTGCCGTATTAGAAATACTCCATAAATGAACAATGATATGATAAATATTGCCGCACCCTTAGCCGTTCCTCAAGGCATCCACTTAGGGAGCACTGCTCGAGAGCACATTGTGTGCTGTGTGTTCATATATTTACGGTACAATCTGGCCCACCATCTTTGTTACGCCTATGAGGATTAAGTTTGCTCTGAAAACAAATGAAAAGCATGATTTCAAGTGTTGCCTCGTGTGCAGAGACCCTCAGAGCTATGGGTTGCCAGCCAACACTGTCACTCTTCAACAAGTGTGTGTATTATTAAACAGTGGTGCATAAATAAGACGGAGGCAGGAAATTAATTAAGTTAGATATTACTTAATTTTGTATTAGACCTGTGAGGAGCTGTCATCCTTTTCTCTGAGGAACCCTCAGATGATGATAACAAGGATATTGCTTTAAGTAATTCATTAAAGTAAGTAAATGAAAGGGTTAAAATATTAAATAAACTTCCACACATATCCATTCACCAAAAGGATGTGTTGAGACAAGCTCCTCTTGCACACATTCATCCAAATAGATTGCATTTTTTCATTAGTTTCAATGCATTTGAGCTTCTTTTGCTTGTTTATGAGGGGGAAATTGGACATAATTCGTAGAGATCTACTATTCCATTCAGAGGGCCCTAAAAGAAGAAAATGGAATGTTCTGTTTGGTTTTATGGTGTGGGGATATTTACAACCAGGTGTGAAAAGAAAAGGGCTGAAATATGGACAAAGGGCGTATCATTGACAAATCCATCTGCCAGCTTAATTAATTTGTTTTGTTGTTGGCTGCAGGAATGTGTTGGTTGAGCAGCGGAGCAGAGAAACCAATGTAAAACTGAATATTTATGAGAAATGTGCAAATATTTGAACATCAGAGATGAAGCGGGAATTGTTTAAGTTAAAAGAGGACAGATGCGTGACCATACACACGTCTCTTCAACGTGGCGTGTGATATATTCAGTTTTGGATATCTGCTCAAATGTGCATACCCCTCTCTCTTTTCTTTCTCTTTATGGCACCTCTTCTTTTATGCCTCCATTTTACCTGTCCTTAATCTCTCATGGCTTTCTCTCTATCCTATTCTCTCTTGTCATCCCTCTCTTTACTGCCATATCACTCATCCTGTCCGCACATCCAATCCTATCTCTCCGTCATTAACCCCCAATCCATCTCTCCTCCTCTCAACCCCATCCTGTTGCCCCTGCTGCCCTCCTGTCCTCTCCCTCATCCATCTTCTTGCCCCTCTGACTTTCTAGATCGTTTTGATTTCCCTGCATCTCATCACCTGCTCTGTTAGCAGAGTGTCGATAGCAATAGCAATGACACAAAGATGCATATGAAAGTACACACACTTCTTCTTCAAGCCTGTCTCACTGTCAATCTCCTTTAATCTCTGTCTCTCTCCCTCCCTATCATCTGTCATTCTCAGGGGGAATGTGATGTATGTTAAGTCAATGCAGCTTAATGTCATAACCCATTGATTTGCTTCCCTGGTCTGTAATTAGAATTGTACTGCTTCAAATTATCTCCTCGTGTGCTACAGGAGCTCAAATGTATGCAGTGTTATCTCTGCCTGCATGATTTTAATAGACAAGATGAAAGGTTGCCAGGATAAATTAAGTTTTAGTTTGAGTCTCAGTTGACCTAAAACAAATATACAAAACTCCTCAATATTAAAATAATATTAGAAATACCTTCAAAAATGCCGTATTTGGGTTCATCACCTATTACCCTAAGCTCACTTGTTTTTGAGCGTAAAGAAATGCTTATCACAAATGTTCTCCAATGTTGTCAATTTGTCTTTATGTTTTTCATTAAACATTGAATGAAATTGATGACATTTTTGACCTTCCTCTTCAACATTTCCCCTGTGATGGACTAGATTGAATACATGTGTCTGTGCCAATGAAAGGCTGTGATAGTGTAACACAGACACGTGCACACACACATGTGTAGGCACAAACTGTCATTTTAAACGATGTTCTTAACTGATTGATGAGGTTGTATAATAGTTAAGTGCATGGGTCACATCTATCCACACTCAGTTCTCTCAACATATTTGCTTATTCTCTCTGACTCACTCGCTCTCTCTCTCAAACACACACACACGCACACACAAACAAACACACATGCACACATACATACATACATACATACACGCACACCCATACCCAGATGCACAGGGTCAGCATTAGTGTATAAGAGAAGGGTTATTGCAATATAATCCCATATTAAAGCTGCATTAGTTGTTCTGAGGGCTTTTAATAGCAGCGGGGAACACACACAAAAACACACACACACACACACACACACACACACACACACACACACACACACACACACACACACACACACACACACACACACACACACACACACACACACACACACACACACACACACACACGTAAATCAGCAGGAGCATTTGGGGTGTGTGTTAAAAGCAAAAGTTGTAATACATTTGTATGGTAAGACTCAAAAAGGCACGTAGACGTACTGTACACCGACGTAATCATATGCAGCTAATCCTACTGTGACAGATGGATAGGATTACTCACCTGCAATACACACACACACAATCAAACAAACACACACACACACACACACACACACACACACACACACACACAATCAAACAAACACACACGCCAACATATACCAACACTGTGATGCTGTCATCACTGTCAACTCATCACTCTACTTCTTTAAACAGAAATACACATACATTTAATAAAGTTGCTATAAACAGCATTTCCTGAATTAGAGCTGTGCTCACTTTTGTCAAAGCTATCGACTCTATAGGAAACCCATTGTTATCTAAATATATTGATACATCGTTTGGTCTATACAATGTTCACCCCAGCCCCTCAAAGTCATACACTCAGAGGTGTTCAGGTTATTGTGATATACAAATAAGAAAATATGTATGCCCATGTTTTCAAGAGGAATTTTAATATTCACTTTTGTATACAAAAAATTACTTTAATCACTATCAAAATAGTTAACGTTTATTTTCTTAATTTGATTAACTGATCTATTAGTTGTCCAATCACTGCAGCTCTGATGTGTTTGGACTCCAGAGGTTAAACCTAAGGATTTGTGCCCATTCCTCCCACGGGCTCACTGTCACTTGCTTCCATACAATCACCAGGACCTCCATTCAAGTACTGACCAGTGTCCTAAATCTTGAATGAACTGCTTTAAAGTACAAGCTGTCCGCTACGAGACCAGCGAGATTCCTCAGGGTCAACATAGAGCATCTTTACCAAGAAGCAAACATTTGCGGCTCACGTCACACACTTCCTCACACTGTAATATCGCTAACAACTGTGTTTCATTGCATTCTGAGTCACTTACCTTCTCTTCTCCTCCCCTTTGGTCCGCATGCTTGTTCTCTGTGTCTCTCTCTCATCTCTGATAGCCCTTTAGTCCTCAGCAGCACAGTCCTCTGACTCTTTACCGCTCTCTATCTCTCTCTCCGTCTCATTCTGTTGCTACTGATCCTCGCATGCTCTCGGAGCCCGGTGAGCCTCCCTCCTCTCTCTCTTTCCCCCTCCTCCCTTTCTTTCACTCTCCCTCTCTCACTCTTTCTGATTCATCTCAATCACGTTTTTTTAAATACCTAATGCATTTTCTCTCTCACCCTTTCTCTTAAGCTCTTTCCTGTTTCTCGAATACTGTACAGTAACTACCTTGTTACTTCCTCTTCCTATACTGTACCTTCTCTCTTTTTCACTCTGTATCCCCATTTATGCCCCATTACTGATGGCTAATCCTTTGCCATGCCCTGGTTTCTGTGTGTGTGTGTGTGTGTGTGTGTGTGTGTGTGTGTGTGTGTGTGTGTGTGTGTGTGTGTGTGTGTGTGTGTGTGTGTGTGTGTGTGTGTGTGTGTGTGTGTGTGTGTGTGTGTGTGTGTGTGTGTGTGTGTGTGTGTGTGTGTGTGTGTGTGTGTGTTGACCCCGACATGGTGGTAGACCCAGTGAAACTTTGGCAGTGCAGAACTGCTGTCTGCTCCTGGGAGACGAGCCAGGACAGAGTCACACACACACACACACACACACACACACACACACACACACACACACACACACACACAGAGAAACACACACTCTCTTCTATCAGTCACCTTATTTATATCTCTGTAGTCTACTGTTGCCTCTCGCTCTGTCACTCCCTTTCTCTGGTAGCTTCACCTCACTCCCCCTTCGAGCTGTTTTGTCGCTTCCCCCCCCCTCTCTCCTTTGCTCCACTTAAGTCTCCTCACACCATTCTTTCCTCTACTTTTATCTCCATCCCTCACTTCTGCTCATCCCCTGTGTTTGACCATCCCACCTCCCAGCCAACTCTTTCCTTCTGTGTCATTCTCTTTATTTTCCTGCTCCCAATCATGCAAGCTGAGGGGGGGGGGGGGTGCGGCTTTCTTTCTCCCGGCAAACTACACAGAAAACAAGATCACTTCAATAGAAAGTGAGATTAAACGCCATGTGACATCAGGTTCTAATTATGCTTCATTATGAGTGCATTTGTGCACGGCAGGCAGGAGTTTTGTTTCTGCAAATTAATTTCCTCATCCGTCATGCATCGGGGAAGATGAGAATAATTCGCACATCTTTCACAGGCACGTTTAATAGTTTTAACTAGAAATCAGTATACATTTAATTATTCATTTTATATAATGAATAATGTCATCATACTTATAATATGTGTAATAAGTGAACACTAACAAAGTAAATACTTTTGTGTTCCCATGTTTGTGCAAGGGCTTTTGTAACTGTTCTGAGTTATGACACTCAGTGATGCAGCTGTGTGTATGGACAATGAGTTATTATGTGTGTTTGAGAGTGGTCCCTCGATGCAGCGTTTGCGTAAATGACCCTCCTGACCCCTCCCCCATCTGCAAATAACTGGTGATGCGCCATTGCAAAGTGGACTCACCTTGGGTTGTGTTTCAAATGACCTCTGATTAAGCAAGCAAAGGTGGTGTTGTGTGTATGTGCACATTACATAAGCAGTGAGAGTGCAGCAACACATGTGGCCTCAACATGGAAAACAACATACAAACGGTTACAAAGCATGATGTCATTGTACAGAAGCTCCAAGTGGATTTTGGAGTGGCAGATGAGAGCAGAATCATGTCATTGTCGAGGAAGAAGAGGAAGAGTACAGCATGTGAGCTGGAGGTGTCCTCGTTATTTCTTTCCTCTTCACATCCCTCCCTCTTTTATCTCTTGCTTCCTTAAATTTTGTAAAAACCGATGGTGTCTTTTTGTACTTGGTAATGTGGGTCTAAGGACACATTGATCTGTTTTCTGAACATGTTCGCAAACACACACACATGAAATGCATTTATTCATGCACACACACACAGACACCCATATTGCCTCAGAAAAGCACACAGTCACCTCACCCTGACACACACATCAACTCTAATTACATTATTATTGTGTGTGTCTGTGTGTGATACTTTTAAAAGAGCGGGTGGGAGATGAGCATGTGTCTGTGTGTCTACAGTCTGATGCTGCAGGCTTTCAGTGAGACTGTGTTTTGTAAATGTTCTATTCTATTTTTCAAAAATGAAACATTTGAGAGCAGCGTAATGACTTGCCACCTTGAGAGGGGGGAGGACTCCACAGACAGAACAACAAAGGAGAAAATAGTATTTAAAAAAAGGGAAAGGCGGTGGGTGGCGAGGAGAGCACCATGAGTCAAGATACAGACCCTAATTAGTTCTGTGAAAGGCATCAATGGAGCTAAAATAATTTGAGAGGATGTTATCATGTCCCCCTGCACTTTAACTTAATATAATATGTATGAACTTGTGTATTTGGCTGCATGACCCACTTGCTCTCTTTATATTTAATAGTCCTTTAATTGGCGAAATATCTTAAATATTGGCAATTCAATAAACCAAAATCATCCATGTGTACCTCTTGGATTACTTGAGCGACACTTGTGACTAACGTGACTCAGCAATGTGTGTTCCTCCTAACGGAGGAAACCCTACCGCCCAATTATTTAAATTATGATTGTCAAAGTTAATGCTTTAATGCTCCCTCTTAATTAAAAATGAATAATATGTTAATTATATTTAATTGCATCAATCGGGTTTCACTGTTTATCCCACTGGGCGTCTCTTGGTGAGAATGAACTTTAAACAGAGAATTCAAACCAATTGACATAAAGGGAGTCTTTGTAACTTTTGGAATAGGAAATAACACCTGGGGCATTTGCTGCAAGAGCCTTACTTTGATCTAAAGCTAATGGTTTTAAAAGTTAGCAAACCTCCGATTAATTCTTCTGTGTTGGTTATCTGACTTCATGTCTCTCGTCTAGGTGATCGTGACAAACTACACTGAACAAAAATATAAATGCAACACTTTAGTTTTTGCTCCCATTTTTCATGAGATGAACTCAAAGATCTAAAACATTTTCTATATACACAAAATAACCATTTCTCTCAAATATTGTTCACAAATCTGAAAAAATCTGTGATAGTGAGCACTTCTCCTTTGCCGAGATAATCCATCCCACCTCACAGGTGTGGCATATCAAGATGCTGATTAGACAGCATGATTATTGCACATGTGTGCCTTAGGCTGGCCACAATAAAAGGCCACTCTGAAACGTGCAGTTTTGCTTTATTGGGGGGGTCCGAAAACCAGTCAGTATCTGGTGTGACCACCATTTGCCTCACGCAGTGCAACATCTCCTTCGCATAGAGTTGATCAGGTTGTTGATTGTGGCCTGTGGAATGTTGGTCCACTCCTCTCCAATGGCTGTGCGAAGTTGCTGGATATTGGCAGGAACTGGAACACGCTGTCCTATACGCCGATCCAGAGCATCCCAAACATGCTCAATGGGTGACATGTCCGGTGAGTATGCTGGCCATGCAAGAACTGGGATATTTTCAGCCTCCAGGATTTGTGTACAGATCCTTGCAACATGGGGCCGTGCATTATCATGCTGCAACATGAGGTGATGGTCGTGGATGAATGGCACAACAATGGGCCTCAGGATCTCGTCACGGTATCTCTGTGCATTCACAATGCCATCAATAAAATGCACCTGTGTTCGTCGTCCATAACATACGCCTGCCCATACCATAACCCCACCACCACCATGGGCCACTCGATTCACAACATTGACATCAGAAAACCGCTCACCCACACGACGCCACACACGCTGTCTGCCATCTGCCCTGAACAGTGAAAACCGGGATTCATCCGTGAAGAGAACACCTCTCCAACGTGCCAGACGCCATCGAATGTGAGCATTTGCCCACTCAAGTCGGTTACGACGACAAACCGGAGTCAGGTCGAGACCCCGATGAGGACGACGAGCATGCAGATGAGCTTCCCTGAGACGGTTTCTGACAGTTTGTGCAGAAATTCTTTGGTTATGCAAACCGATTGTTGCAGCAGCTGTCCGAGTGGCTGGTCTCAGACGATCTTGGAGGTGAACATGCTGGATGTGGAGGTCCTGGGCTGGTGTGGTTACACGTGGTCTGCGGTTGTGAGGCCGGTTGGATGTACTGCCACATTCTCTGAAAAGCCTTTGGAGACGGCTTATGGTAGAGAAATGAACATTCAATTCACGGGCAACAGCTCTGGTGGACATTCCTGCTGTCAGCATGCCAATTGCACGCTCCTTCAAAACTTGCGACATCTGTGGCATTGTGCTGTGTGATAAAACTGAACATTTTAGAGTGGCCTTTTATTGTGGCCAGCCTAAGGCACACCTGTGCAATAATCATGCTGTCTCATCAGCATCTTGATATGCCACACCTGTGAGGTGGGATGGATTATCTCGGCAAACGAGAAGTGCTCACTATCACAGATTTTTTTCAGATTTGTGAACAATATTTGAGAGAAATGGTTATTTTGTGTATATAGAAAATGTTTTAGATCTTTGAGTTCATCAAGTGTTGCATTTATATTTTTGTTCAGTGTAGGTTGTAGCATGTCAACATAATTCCATTGTTTTTATCGCCATGTTCATGACTCTATGGCCCTTTCTCATTTCTCGAACTCCCCTCCTCGACTCCTATCCTCGATACTTAGTCCCGCCCACAGGAGATGCGAACAGAGGAGTCGAGGAGGGGAGCCGAGGAGAGAGGAGGGGAAGCAGCAGGCGGTTAGAGAAATGAGAACTCCTCTCCTCTGAGCGGTCATTTTAAAGAGACGTCCATTAATGATGACAGAAGGCACAGCAGCCCTCTGTCTGATGGACAGATGTGTTCATGATGACTTATATATTTACTTTGATTCATTCACAGTGCGGTATAATGAGACAATAACAGGCTACAGAAGCGGACACGCACACACATACACACACACACATATATATGTATATATTTATATAAATATATACAATTTCAGAATCAAACAGAGCACTCTCATAATAACGTAACACTATCAGAGACTGGATATATCCCCCCCCCCTCTCCCCTCTGGTCGCTACAATGAGGAAAATAAATTACGGGCCAAAAGTAAGCAGAGGACACCAAACCAACAGAGACCTGTCTGTCCGCTGCATCTACGCACACACTGTACCACACACACCTACACCACACACACACACACACACACACACACACACACACACACACACACACACACACACGCACATACAGCTCCTAAAACAGGCTACAGCCGTGGTGTATTTTATTGTGAAGCACTAAATGGTTTTAGAAAAATATCGACTCTTTGTTTGTAGATATCTACTAAACTAAAGCAAAAAGAGTAGGCCTGTTCTACTGAGTGATATATATTATACACACTGCTCTACTTTCTGCACGGACATCACAGCTGTTCTCACTGTAAACATCGCGTCGCGATGAAAGCAGTTAATAAAATAATATCCAGGGGATGCATGCAGAGCTGTCATTGGCTGAGATAAGTCCGGCCGTGCGTCACGACTCTTTGAAACATCTCTGTTGCCGGAAATGCATCCACGAAGGAGCCGTGGAGGACCCATCAGTGTATCCTCGGTTATAGCTCCTCCAGAGAGCCTCCTCGACGCTCGATCCTCGGTCCTCGAAGTGCATTTAGAGAAATGAGATGTCCTTCAACATGGCGCGCTAAAATTCATTTCCGGGTCACTACCGGAGGACTGAGGAGTCGAGGAGGGGGATTTGATGAAATGAGAAAGGGCCTATGTGTCGAGGATTGAGTCCATGCACAAGATTTACGTTCCTTACTTTAGATTTACTAGGAATTTGTTCAAACATTAGATGATGCATTGATCATAGGGTGTGGAAACAGTATCTTTAATGATGTTGCGTTGTTGCTGTAATGATACTAAAGAAGGTGGTGCACGATGGATGTCTGCTGAAGGAAGGAGAGACAAAGTGAGCCGAGGGCCAGCTTTAAAGCCTGTGAGGTGAAGTATTTAGTAGCTCTTTACTTTTGTGCTGAGCAGTATAATAAACATTTAAACCTTGGAGAGGATCCTTGCAAGGCTTACATTTATTTCTAGGCAGGCAGGTGCATTTTCAGGTTATTGTAATTGTTATGCATCTTTGCAATTACAGTTATTAATACATTATTAATGAGTCCAGCTTTTGAAAATGCATAAGAACACGTCCAGCTTGAGAAAATGGATTTATAAAGAAGAGGAAAAGGAGGAGGAAGAGGAGGACGAGGAGGACGCAGACTTTGCCAGCATCTGTGTCCCGTTTTGTCACTAATCTCTTCAATGTTGCGTAATGCCTTTGCCTCAACAAGCCGCAGCTCTCTCTCTGCCTGTCAGGAGTTTCATCATTATACACGAGGCTCATACGGTTCCCTTATGTCTTTGAATAGCATATCATGTGTTGATGAAAAACCTCCATGTGTGAAGACACCAACAGTTTATGTTCAGATATTTGGGCCCTTGAGCATTTTTGTTTTGAGTTTATGCGTTAGAGGAGATTGAAAGCATAAGTCCTCAGAGAAGACCAATTACACAGAAGTAGGGCAATACATCACGTGAGGTACACACACACACACACACACACACACACACACACACACACACACACACACAGTCACACATAATAAACATAGAGAACATGAAACCAGAAACTGTGTGTGTGTGTGTGTGTGTGTGTGTGTGTGTGTGTGTGTGTGTGTGTGTGTGTGTGTGTGTGTGTGTGTGTGTGTGTGTGTGTGTGTGTGTGTGTGTGTGTGTGTGTGTGTGTGTGTGTGTGTGTGTGTGTGTGTGTGTGTGTGTGTGTGTGTGTGTGTGTGTGTGTGTGTGTGTGTGTGTGTGTGTATCAACCATTACACACTAGGGAGGCATAGGAGCAAGAGAGAGCGGTGAGAAGGAGAGGTTTTTCTGCTTGCTCCTCCCTGTTGGTGTTCTCATTCATGCACTGTCGTATAATAACATCATTTTAACACTTGCTATTAGGGCTGTGAGTCTTTCAGGATCGATTTTTGATTCAGTGCATAGAGTGCTAAGTTGAGAATATACTCCATTCTGCTTGTGGGAAATTACTGCACAAAAGCAGAGTAAAGAGTGTATAAGATTGTAGAATTGTTCTATTTGAAAATGGGATATCAATCGATTCTCAATGACGTTAACTCCCTGGTTAACACACAACGGCATACATTAGACGAAATGCAACATTTATTTATGTTACACAGTGCATTTTTACTTAAAAAGTGTAACAGGATTTCTCTATTCTGTGACTTTTAGAATAACAAGTTCAAAATAATAAAAATCCCAAAATGAAATTGGTAGGCTTAGGCTGGCTGCCTTTTTACTTTTTAAGAAACTTGCACATTTTCAAAAATCAATTGAACACAAAAACAATGTGAAACTCGTATTCTGCTTGTTTTCTTTTGTTCATGTTGTGAATGATTTCAGAATCATAAGATGTAAGAATTTCCACTCTTACATAAATCCATTTCCTCTCATCCCTCCTTGCTGTGATGTTGGAAAAATGGACAAAAAAAAGTATATCTCTGTTGAGTTTTCCCTACAGTGACATGAGGACATTTTAGTGACTCTAAGACAAAATGTAAGTTCAATATTATCCTTGTTCCCTCTATAGTAACTTTGACTTGCGTTGAAGGAGTAGCGAGAGAGGAAGAAAGAGAGATTCAAGGAGAGAGTGTGCTGACAGGGGGTGTTTCTCAAGGACGCTTGCTTGGTAGCACGTCTTCCGAGTCACTTGCTTCAGAAGCGAGGAAAGAATCCTTCCTAGCCTCGGAAAACGAAGAATTGTGGAACAGGTGTGCAGGTGTGCGTCATATGCGAGGCCCCGCCTTAGATGGAGCGTGATTTCCGCCAAAGATTTGGAAATTGGTCCGTGCGCAAAGCATTGTGGGGATTTTAAGACCGCAGAGTCTACACATGTGCAGCCTCGAAATTTCTCGCTACGAAGTACGCCGGTCTCGGTAGAATTCCAAGTATGCTGGACAAGGGAACAGTCCTTCGGCGGGACTCGATGACGTAGTATGCTTGAAATAGTGGCTCTGGAGCAGCCTTCCTCGACATTGAGAAACACCCAGGGCCTCTTGTGTCACTGCACTGCACTGCAGGAAGAGAGTTGAGTGGAGGGGGAGGAGGACACACACACACACACACACACACACACACACACACACACACACACACACACACACACACACCAGATAACATACACTTGTAGCTGAACAACTTTAAGTCCAAATGAAAACACTTCCCTCTATGTGCTCTCATTTTAGTTTGAGTTGTACAAAGTGAAAATATGTTTCAGTGTGCATACATGACTGAACAAGTATGTTTTCTTGTAAGAATGCAGGCAAACACACACACACACACACACACACACACACACACACACACACACACACACACCCTGCCCATTTTGATCGGATGCAAGCTGTCACCACGTTAGACGCCGATCATCTTTCATCTTTAATTGGCTATCCATCATCCTTCATCTCTGTCTTGTGTTCCCCTTTTGTGCCAAAAACTCTGGAGGATAATTTCACTCAAACCTTGGCTGCTGAGATGAAACAGAAGTTCCTGCACATCTGCCATGTTTTTAAAAAAAGGTTTGCGAACCTCATTCCAGCAATTACGCACAGCAGAGGGAAGGATCAGAAAACATTAATGTAAGGTGGAGGAAAACAAACTGACAGCAGGTTTAAGCAGGGCACACTGGACCGTATTTCTGTTGCTCTGTCCTCCTGGTGCAAACCCTTTTATGTTGAAAACGGCATTGTTTCACTGAAATAGCGTCAAAATCGGAAACTGCCATTAAGAGTCAGATTCTTAATGAAATCCACTAAAACAAAGTACTTCATGGTAGTGGTCAGCTTTTTTTTCATTTTCTTTAATTTCCACCAACAGTTTTCAATTTTAGTCCAACCATGTTTCATTTCAGCTTTCCAATTGGTTATTTTTTGTTGGCTTGACATCATTTACAAAGGCCAAAATAGACTGTATATTCCTAGAGAAAAATACAGAAAGTAGAACCAGACAAATGTCTAGAGCAGATAGAAATCAGATAATTTGAATGGTATGATGGTTAAATGACAGGAATATAATGTTTAATTTTTGTTATCTTTGCAAATTCATTTTACATTCATGCCATTGGTCATTTCTGTTCTCTTCTGATTAGTGCAGCGGAGTTTTTATGCAGTTTTTTCATCTGTTTTCTTCTCCTTTCTTGCCTGCCGCCCCTCTCAGCCTCTGGTTGTGGAGGTTTTGCACTAAATTTTCCATGAATGTTCTGTTTATAATCCAGCTCAAGGATTCTTTTCTCAGCATAAGCAGCTTCACACACATTTCAAACTTGAAACTTGTTAAAATCTTTTTTTTGCCTATCCTCATCTTTAATGTCTGTCTTACTTTCAGAGTAACGCTTGCTTCTTCTCCCTCCTCTCTCTAATCTCTTACTCTTCATCACTTTCATCTCCTACATCCAATTCTCCTTTTTACCAGTCTCTGTGTGTGTTTTTGTGCACAGTTTGCGCCTTGGGACATATTCAGAGAAAAGTGAACATAATGAGGTTTGAATATGTTATCAAGTAACACTGAAAGAAATCTGCAGTATGTAAACTTCCTCCAAAATGTCAGCATTCTCATATGTTTTGATGTGACAAGATTTGCTTAATATGTTGTTTATATTAATCCATAATAATCACACAAATTTTGTGGTTCACAAAATCATGTATTTCATATTGTATGAACGAGACCTTTATGTTGATGCTCTGATTGACGTTGCGATAATTTGCCTCGAAAAGCTGCCGTTATAAGGGATTTTTGTTCTTTAACACTTTTTAACATATGCTGTAACGACCAATTATATTGCTTTAATGTCTATTTTTTGTGTTTGTATTGTATAGCATTTCAAAAAAAAAAATTGAAATCTTCCCCGGCGGCCGAGAGCCACAATTTAAACTGAAGATGCAGCTACTGCTCCTGGCAATGTCTATGTTTGTTGATAGTAATTATGGTAATTTGTGAATAATATTGCGGTAAAGGCTTGTCAATGCATACAGCATCTTTAAAAATAACATCACAGATCCTTCCTCATAGGCCTTATCCTCCATGTCCTGCATGTGAGGATGTTAATGCTGCTTGCACTTTAGTATAGATTGCAGCTCAAACTAGCGAGTGACAGAATTGCTCAGAGGTATTCTCTGAAATCTACCCCAGGCAGTCTTTGACATGGTATAGCAAGAAATGACCATCAGTGATTTAAACGTCGTTGGCTTCAGATGAATGGCACTTGGTTTAAGAGCAGCTGCACTGTGCCCAAAAAGTAATGATGCCTCTCTCTCTCTTTCTCTCACAATTTCCATTTGTAGTCCAGGGTGGTAGCCTGCATGACAGCTATACTCAGTCAGATGGATGATCGTCACTATGAGACATACATAGACACCTTCGCTGGATCCTCTGATCTGGTGGTGAGTATACAGACACCTGCAGATGTCAAAATGTTAAATATGTTGAATGTTAAATATACACTGATGGTCAAAAACAACTCCCGACTGTAATTAATTAAAAAAAAGTTTGATCGGAATCAGAATCAGAAACAGGTTTATTGCCAGGTAGGTTCACACATACGAGGAATTTGACTTGATATCATGTGCATACATAAAATATAAAACAAGAAATCTAACATAAAACAAAAAATCTTTAAGGACACCGTAATAAGATATAGTTAAATAGCAATAAAATAAAAGCAGTAATTTACATGGAAATAGAATGCTATGAATGAATTATAGGATATGAAACAAGAAATATGTGTGATACACTCACATTCTCATTCTTTTGTCCATTTCACTGCAGGACTTCCTGATGGAGTCCTTCATGCTTTTCAAGGATCTAATTGGGAAACATGTGTACCCCTCGGACTGGATGGCCATGATCATGGTACAGAACAGGTACTAGAAGCACACACAGACCTGAGATCTGAAACACCCTCCTACTTCTCCCAGGTCTCTGACAACAGAAAAGGCCACAACCGCCCCAGCCCAACCTGCTATTGGGTCGTTGAGGCTTGGTGTGTGTGAATTATATAAAATATTGTTGACATCCACACAAACCCACACAGGGAGAAGTTAGAGATAGCAAAGCTGGGGCTCAGGGCTGCAAAGATGAAAAAGGCTGATGTGACCAAAGCATTTATTAGTGAGCTGCTGTGGAATAGTTCTTGGGCTGTCAGCTAGAAGGAAGGTTACAACTGTGTCAGAGGAATAGAAAAGGAAAAGAGGTTAAAGTTAGAGTGAGGTGGAAGTAAGGACAGGTTGATAAGGAGTCTGCAAACGGGTTAGGAGAGGTAGAGAAAGTCACGCTTGAAAGACAAAGTAAGACAGAGGGAATGTCAGTTAGCGCCACGGTGAATAACCCTGACTGATAGATGAATAGCGCCCAGGTAGGATGGCTGGGGCTACCTAACTTTAGAAATCCATCAAGTCACTACTCACTGATACACCTGCTTACCGTTTGAAGCTGCTATCAGGATCCCAAACTTGTCTGAAATACCACTATGAAGTTGTGGGCCAGAGCTGCTGTCAAAGCTGTTGTTGTTTGATAAACAACAAATAAGGTGCATTTTTTATCATTAACGAATTTCCTCAATTTATTCCACATAAACATAGTTGTTTCCTTAAGGACATAGTTGTTTCCTTAAGGATGTGTGTTTGTTTTATAAAACAATCAAACAACTGCATCAGTACATTATTTTTGTCCATCAGAGTGTTCCTGAGAGCTATCAACACCTATGCAGACACAATGAACCAGAAGTTCCTCAATAACGATGACTTTGAAGTACAGGTAAGTGTGTATTTACAGGCTTTTTATAATATTGACAGTACCTTTATTTGCCTGATTTTATTTAACATAGATCTCTATTTTCTCCCTCTTCTGTTCCTTGCTCTTTCTACCCGTCTAGTTGTGGAATAACTACTTCCACTTGGCGGTGGCGTTTATTACCCAGGAATCTCTGCAGCTTCAGCATTTCTCGCCAACTAAGAGGAACAAGATTCTCGCCAAGTGAGAGAAGGGCCATTTCATTTCCTTATTTACCACAGTTACTGCCCCTGCTCTAATGAAACACTCAGTGATTTGTGATCTATTTTGGAGTCTGCATTTACCGTTTACACTCCCACTGTGCGACGCCTGTTGATAGACATTCCATTTGGTTCATGTTGGGGCAGATTAGCACAGCATTATATTTCCCTCTGGGATGTTCAGTTTCTGAAGGTGAAAATAACAGCATTCATCAAGACCATAATTCTTAAACCCATTCTCTTTCCGTCTCTATTTATGTGTCTTAAATCAGGTATGGTGACATGAGAAGACTCATTGGCTTCGCTATACGCGACATCTGGTACAAACTAGGTAAATAAATGTACTTTATACAAGTGTGGTTGCTTTTCTGCTTTTGGGAATGCAAATGTGTGTTTTCCTTCACAGCAAGATATACGTGTTTGAGTGTGTAGGTGCACAACAAAACCAAGGGGCCAGTGGAATTTGTTTTCTGTATAGCATGGTAATGAGGTTTCACAATGTCAGCACCTTTTCACATAAATACATATAACTTATTGCTTTTAAATAAAGGGCTACTTGGTATTCTGAGAAAGCTGCATGTACAGTACAGGGTGATTTCCTTGAAATAGGAAGCCGTGTTCCTTGTTGTAGAAGGATTTTTTATTAGGATGTGTTGGTGGAGGAAGACCTGGGGAATATTCCTGAGGACAACAATTGGAACAGGGGTGAACAAGGGGAACATTCAGGTATGTATGATGTTACTTGCCTTTTTCATAACGTGTGTGTTTGTGTGTGTGTTTCAGGCAGCCATAAGATCTGTTTCATCCCTGGCATGGTGGGTCCCATCCTGGAGATGACTTTGATCCCAGAAGAAGAGCTGAGGAGGGCCACCATCCCCATCTTCTTCGACATGATCACCTGTGAAAATGCACACTCTGGAAACTTCCAGAAGGTAAAACGCATCCATGCATACAGATATGTGTGAACCGTTATTGTTTGCTGCAGTGAAATATTAAGATTTAAAATGCAAACTTACTTTTGCATGTACCAAATACACACAGTGACACTGGCACACACACAGTGACCATATACATCGATTTCCTGTGACAGTGCATGAAAGTAAAAGAGACACCTTAATTATGCTTGCATAATAGATTTCTTCTTCTAGTCCTGATCTCATTTGTTTTCTCTTCTCCCCGTTTGCTCTGTCTTTCTTTGTCTTTCCTCTATAGTTTGAGAATGAGATCATTCTGAAGTTGGACCATGAGGTGGAGGGTGGAGGAGGAGACGAGCAATACATGCAACTACTGGAGACCATGTAGGCCTGAGTATTATAACTTAAAACCATAACGGCAGCCAATAATGCTTGAAAATGTAAACTTCTTCTGTAGATAAACGAAAAGCTACCAACAAAAGTAGTGAGTGTAGTGATAGTACTGCCAGAATATGGTTTTACATTTGAGAAATTATTTAAATTCTGGCTGGCCTTGCTTTGCTATTGTCTGAAAAAATGAATTCAGAGAGTGGATTTCCTGCTAACCCTCAAATGTTCAGTTTGGATTCACATCAGTGGTTTACCAGGAATACACTCACAACATTTTCAGCATAAAACACTGAATTTAAAGGGCATATATTCTGATGATTAACTCACGGATGCTTGTCTTCCAGCCTGCTGGACTGTGCAGCAGAGAAGCCCCCACTGAGGCCACAGGTACAGCACTTTGTCTCCTTGGTGAAGGGACTCCTCATTCGTCTCCTTGACTACCGCACCGTGATGAACGATGACAGCCGCAACAACCGCATGAGCTGCACCGTCAACCTTCTTGTAAGTCCCAAATATTCAAATCCCTCCTCCACTAGCCTCCTCACTTGTTACTGAAGTGAGCTTCAGTAACAAAATATGGAGTTAGGACTAGGTAAGCAGTTATTTCCTTTAATAGTTTCATCATAGTTTTGTTTTGTACTCTGCAGTCTTTCCAAATCTCCTGTAAGCTTGGCATGTGTCTCCATGGATTTGCATTTATTGACACCTGCCTCGTGATTCATGCACTGTACTTGGATTATTGAAACTCACAGCAGATGTTCTGATCTCAGAAATACACACACACACACACACACACACACACACACACACACACACACACACACACACACACACACACACACACACACACACACACACACACACACACACACACACACACACACACAAATCAATAAACTTATTATTCATTGAAAGACTACTATATTAAGAGACTAGTAGGTGAGTTTGTCCCACAGAGACCTTAGTCAATAATCTCATCCATGCCAGAAGGGCCACACCGATTGAAGACTTCATTATGCAACACTGCTAGTACGTCTTGTCTTTCATGCCAAGGTCTTTGTAGGCCTTTTCCACTTCTGATTTGTGTGCAAATTGATCTAAAGAAAAGGATTCATCTCTGTCTGGTCGCATGACTGTTTTTGCAGAGGGTTGCATCAGCTCCTGTCTGCTACACAGCTTCCCTCTCATGTGATCTCCTAATCAGATTCTCCTCCACAGTATACTCAAGTTTAGTCTACCCACCTAAGATCCTCTCTACATCAGATTAGGTCATATAATTCTTCCTCCATGCATTTTGCTTCTTTTATCTCTCTTTTGATATGGATTCTTTCCAGAGATTTGTTTTTGAAGATATTTCAGAGGAGTATGAGTTAATTATGGGTGGTCGTGCTCGTGTTGGTATCTTATTATGTGTTATTTTACCATTAGGAGTTGAGGCTGTTGGCACATGCCAGAGATGTTTAGCTTGTTGCCCATGACAGCTGCCCATTAGCTAGTCTCTTTCATTTGTTTGGCAAGCTAAAATAAATCCCTCACACTGACTTCACTTAGGGCGTGCACTTTCATACACACAATCACGTAGGTATTCATGCTCCCTCATGCAAATGCGCTTTTAATGAAACACCTGTACTCTTGTACACAGACATACAGTACACACAGCTCAGGCTAAAATAACCTCTGCTAACATTGTGCTAAAGAAGTTCCAGAATAACTTTAAGCCACCAAAAGATGGACTTTTATTAATCCCTCGTGGGGAAATTGTTTCTCTGCATTTGACCCATCCTAGTGTTAGGAGCAGTGTGCTGCCATTTTGAACGGCGCCCGGGGAGCAGTGTGGGGAACAGTGCCTTGCTCAGGGACACCTCGGTAGCACTTGGTCTTGCCGGGACTTGAACTGGTGACCTTCCAGTTGCCAAGCCAAGTCCCTATCGACTTCGCCACCACCGCCAAAAAAAGCCTGTTTGCGTGATTATCTTCATTTAAGATTTACATATGAATTTTTAAATGCCATGTGGCTGTGAGGTAGTGCCGTCATCCTTCAATCGGAAGGTTGGGGGTTTGATCCCAACCCCTGCAGTCAACATGTCGATGTTTCCTCGCGCAAGATATTTAACCCCTAGTTTCTTCCAATGTCATGGCCAACCGTGTGTGAATGGCACATTGCTCTGTATGAATCCGGTGTGAATGATGATTTCTAAATATAAAGCGCCTTGAGGTGTCGTAAAGACTGGATAAAGGGCTGTATAAAATACAGTCCATTTAACATTATCCTTGTGTATGTTCATTTAGGAACCATGTAGAGAAGTCTCTCATTGTACTGTGTATTTGTGGGATTCGTTCAAAATATCTGTCGATGGTGGTCGTGAACTGCATGTAAATAGCCCAAAAATTGGCTACTGAAGTTAAAATGCAAAAAACAATGATCTATACTAGCGGTTTTCAAAGTGTGAGGCGCTCCTCCCTGGGGGGTCGCCAGAGAGCTTCAGGGGGGGCGCAGCGTGAGAAAAAAATAAAGACTATTAAAGTGTCACTTGCACACCTTTGGCTGTCCGTGGAGACCGAGTTCCCCCACCTTGCCAAAAAGGCTATAAAAGTGCTCATTCTCTTCACCTCCACCCAGGGGCGGACTGGCCATCTGTAGGGATGGGTATCGAGCCCCGGTATTAAACGGGCCCCGGGGCTGAATTATTAAAGACCGTGGTACCGTTAAGCTCCGACATTAACGGTCTTTTTATCGGTACTGGAGACATGTAAAAAATATATATATATGTATTATTGCTACACAAACATTATATTGCAGTTTTAGTGTTGCCAACTCCGTTTCTAATGTGCAAAAAGCGTCTTTTTAGTATTTTCGATCTTTCAAATCCAGGCGAGAGATCTCTCTCCCCCGCCTGCTTGCGAGGGGGCGGGCAGTTTACACACACGCAGATGCTACATGCAGCAACACACACACACACACACACACACACACACACACACACACACACACACACACACACACACACACACACACACACACACACACACACACACACACACACACACGGAGGAGATGGCGGAGAGAACGCACTCCGAGGTGTGGTTAAACTTTACCCGTCTCGATGTGGACAATCCTCGTTACCAAAAGTGCAATAAGAGTTTAGCATGTAAGGGCGGTAACACGAGCAATTTGTCTAAACATTTAGCAAAAGTGCTCCAGATCCAGACGGAGAAATGCACCGGAAGTAGCTCTGTAGCCCCCCCCATCCACGAGTAACGTTTCCACGTCAGGTGTTATGTATGCTAGCAGCAACACACGGAGTTAACTCAATTATACAAACATGGGTTAATGATTAGAGGTAACAGAGTTATTTATTTGTTAAAGTTTCAGCTATTCTGTTTACAATTCTGTCATCAGATTATTTAACACAATTTGTTAAAACATTGTTGTTTCTTCTGATGTGAAATATTATGTATTTAATTTAAATAAAAAGCAATGTTAGTTTTGTTCACAATTTGTTTAGTTAGTTTACCTTATTTTTTTCTCCAAAAGAACCGATAAGAGTACCGTTAAAAGACCGGACCGATAAGCGGTATCGATAAAAGTAGTAGTACCGTTAAAACCTTAACGATACCCATCCCTAGCTATCTGTGTGTTCTGGAGAATCACAGAATGGCCGGTCGTCAGCGGGCCGTTTTTCGGCCGGCTCGGTTCGCTGATGGCCGGCACCGCCCTTTATTTTTTATGTTTTTAAACTGCATCATTTCAGTTGCGCTGACAGGCGACAGAGGTCCGTTCAGCGTGCCGTTTCCACGCAGTGAGGCTCCCCCCGTTGACAGTTCACTAGCGTACTCTACCAATTTGTGTGGGCTGGGCTGGGCTGGGTGAGATTCCAGGGCAGATTTTTTTGTCCCAGTCCACCCCTGCCTCCATCTACCTGTGTCACTGCGGGTTTTCCACATTGACTTTGATCAAAAGCAAGTACCGGTCAAGGCTGCAGCCAGAGGATGATCTGCGTTTATTCCTGTCTACATTGCATCATCCGCCTGTGCGCATCAAAGACGCAGACTCATTGTTCCCACTAAAGTAGGGGTGAGTGTAATAAGGAGCCAAAGTTGACGTTCAGTGTGTGGCCGGGAGAATATAAAAAATGTTTAAAACATAAAGATAAAAAGGTTTAAAAAAGTTATTGTATTAAGGAGGTGACACTAATCAGCCAATCAAAACGGTGCAGTCAGTGAGCACGATAGATTCAAACACACACACAGACACGAGACAAGAGGAGAGAAACAGCAGTGAGTCATTTCAAATGGCGTGCTCAAAAAAGAGAAAGGAGACAGCGAAAACAGAGCATTTAATGACATTCTCTCTTACTGGACCTCTTAGAAATGCAATTGAATACCCCTGCATTATAGCAACAACAATAATAATAATAATAATAATAATAATAGCAATACTAATTGGGAGGGGGGGGGGCGCGGCCGTTCTTATGTTCTCTGAGGGGAGGCTCACCTTCCCACACTTTGAAAACCCCTGATCTATACTATATGATCTTTGAAAAAAATAGAGCAAATCAATATTAATAGGCATGCAGTCTCCTTTGACTTCACAGTGAATTTCAATGCGTTATTTTTTCTTTTTGTGTCTACTCTTGTGTCTGCCGGCTCGCGCTGGTGATCGGTTCGTTTCACTCCTCTGGTCTCCATAGATGTCATTAAACTTCATTAAACTGGGAGTTTGTGCTGCTTATCTAACAAGCGCGCATAAACACACTCCCACACACTAACACACATACAGGCAATCAGAAGTATTTCAAATATAACGCACACATACATCCATTTAGACAAATAATCTTCCACGCAAATACAAAGAGTTAGTGAGTTAGTGCAGCATTTATAAATGACCTTAAGAATCTCACACACACACAGACACATCAATGTGGACTGACACTAACCGTCTTCTCCTTTCTATTTCACAGAACTTTTACAAGGACATCAATCGTGAAGGGATGTATATCAGGTATTTATGTGCTGAATTTGACATGAAATACATTTAAGTGGTGTGTTTCCACATTGTAGATGGTGTGTGTGTGTGTGTGTGTGTGTGTGTGTGTGTGTGTGTGTGTGTGTGTGTGTGTGTGTGTGTGTGTGTGTGTGTGTGTGTGTGTGTGTGTGTGTGTGTGTGTGTGTGTGTGTGTGTGTGTGTGTGTGTGTGTGTGTGTGTGTGTGTGTGTGTGTGTGTGTGTGTGTGTGTGTGTGTGTGTGTGTGTGTGTGTGTGTGTGTGTGTGTGTGTGTGGATCCATAATCTGACAAGGGATTATATGAGTCCCACTGAATTAATGTCAGAATCCACAGGATCAACTCTTGGTCTGACTGGAGGGCGAGGAGATAAAAAAAGAGAGACATGATTGGCAGGGAGGGAGAGAGAGGGGAAAATCCAGATCCGTCAGGTCCCACGTGCATTTCTGGCGGTGGCTTATGGACCTAATTAGTTATCTGTGTGTTCAGATGTGAGCTCAGCTCTGTGGTTGGTCAGAAGCCTTCGTCTCTCATGTGGAGAATATGGTTAACATTTGGCCGGCTCCCTAGTTTATCTTAGCATATACACACAGTTTAATGGAATCAATACATTAGTCAATCTAAGTTTATTTATATTGAATAAATTCACAAATTTGTCTCAGGAGGCTTTACAGTGCAATGTGAGCATGCGACATAAATGAACATTAGATAACTACATATAGCATGTGTTATGTTATTATTACACAGTAGCTATATTACTCAAGGCCATGCGTGGATAATAAAACCACAAACTAATTAGGTTGTGGCTCAGGGTGTGAATTATGGACCATAACATTAGCATCTTAATTGCTTACATTTATATTTTAAATGATACAACAGTTGACTACTGAATATTTCCTTTAATGAACTGTATTATTTATCTATCTCTAGTGTTCATACTAAACTATTTGTTTGCAGCAAGCAGAAGTAATGTACCTTTCTTTACTGATAAGTCAGGTAACAACTTTCTTAGAGGTCATTTAGAACTATGAATTTAGAAAATGTTTTTCCAAACTATTAATTATTATTATTTAGTTGTATTATCTTTGTTGGGCTGTCTCACTAAAATAGACAAATTATTAAAAAAAAATCAACTCTTGAGTTTCACCTTCAGTAATTCATAATATTGTTGCACACAAAAGTAATAATCAATTAATAGAATGTATACTGACTTTTTAATGTACTACATTTGTCACTTCTTTTATGCAAACCCACCAAATGCTGTACTGAAAACCTCTCATGTGTATAGAGTGTGGAAATGCCTGTTTAAGTCACACTTCAAAGAGAGACGGCTGTAGTTTTCTGCATTAAGGCACTAACCAGCAATGTTTCTGGTGAACAATTCAACCATAGCTTTCTGTGTTTCGATTGTGTGATTGATTCATATCACTTCATGTTAATTAGAGGGCAACATTAGATTGATCTGAAATGAAATACGTTTTACAAACCTAATGTTCCTGTAATAGATTTCCTAACACCCAGATATGGACTAATTAAAAGCTGACTCCTGCCAATGCAATTTGAAAACCACCTGTGATTAACAGACCCAGGGAGATAGAGGACGAGAGGGAGGGGAATAGTCAGGGAGGGAGAGAGAGAACAGGAAGCATAAATAGAAGAGAGACCAAGAGACAAACAGTGAAGGGTGAGTCCAAGCTTCTCAGAAAACAACAACACTCAAACGTTCACTGGGTCTACCATAGCTTTTTCCTGCGTGCTTCTCCACAATGTAACTATTATAATTATAAAGCCAATCACCAGCATCTTTGTACAAGCATGCTACATCATTGGCTCACAAACGATGATATTTACTCCTTATTGTGGTATTGGAATAAATAAATAAATAATAAATAACAAGGATTATTTCTATACTCGATAGTTTTGAAGTAATTTGTTCGGTGACTAAATTGATCAAAGTTTAGTACCTGGCCCAATTCTTTTAGAGATTAAGAGGAAATGGAAGGAAGAAGATGACATGAGGTTCAAAAAAGAAAGCGAGACCCTTCAACATGTAGCCATACACATTAACCCTAAGGGGGCATCCATACTGCACAAGCATACAGAAGAGTTCTCATTTGAAAGCATCTACTGTAGAGGCCACTGCTTACTTGCTTCGTCATCAATGCCTTAGCAAGAAAGTGTAGCCTCTGGCGATCTGGCAGAATGTTTTTTTCCCGACAAGAAACAAAAATCAATCAAACCTGAAGCTGTAAAATAGTAAATGGGTTCACTAGCAGCCTAATGCCCCCATTGTCCTCCTGTCGGGCTCATAAAACATACTGTGGCTACAAAACATCTGACTTTTTACAAGACATACTTTGAATTGCCCTTCTGTTTGTTTGCATGAGTATGTCCTGCATGACCTTTCTATGTTGTGTACATATTCCAGGGTAGCTATATGGTGTGTGTGAGCATGAGACACATTGAGTGAGAAAGTGACACACTCTTGATTAATGCTGCCCAACAGTGTCATCTAGTGGATTGGTGCAGAAGCTGCATATTACATTTACTTGACCTCTGTGAGTGTGTTTTTACACGTGTGTTCTCAGGTACCTTTACAAGTTGAGGGACCTTCATCTGGAGGGTGAAAACTACACGGAGGCAGCATACACACTGCTGCTCCACTCCCGCCTGCTTAAGGTAGGACACACACACACACACACACACACACACACACACACACACACACACACACACACACACACACACACACACACACACACACACACACACACATAAAGAGGGATATGTTGGCATTGTAATGCTGGAGCTAGTGTCTTGCTCTGTCTAATCACTTGTCTCTGAGCCACGAATGAGACAGTTTTTTATATGCTGATAAATGGGTCCTGGCCTCCGAATGATTAAGCTCTGCCGCTAGTTTATGGTATTGCATCGGCCACTGGTGCTGCATCACTATGGTGATTGATTTTTGGAGTCTGTATGCGTGCAGCTTTTTTGTGTGAGTGTCGGCGCGCACGTGTCTGTGTGTTTGACCTCTTTTATAGCATACTTAGATTTCACAGAGAGGGACAGAGGAATAGGGGCATTGTTCCCTCTCTCTCTCTCTCTGTCTCTCTGCTCCTCTCTGTCTCGTAAGCAGTTGAACTCTATAACATTTGTTATGAACTTAATTAATCTCTAGTGTCAGTCCTGTCATGTCTGTTTCTTATTAATGGGCAGTAAGGCACAGCATGCTGTCATCCTCTTCTAACAAACTTCACTGAGCACAGTTTAAATAAGTCTGTCTTGGTCATTTTGCTCATTGTGCACTTTTACATTTGGTTCCTAAATGAATTTCTGTGCAACTTATGTAATGGAAGATACATTATTGTCTTGTTTATATGATAAATGAGCATTGTGCGGTTTGCTTTGGTGCACACTCTGCTTATGGCTAACATTGATTCATTACAACAAACAAATTAGCCTCAAGTTATTTTCCTCTTTTGTTTTAACGTCATTATTAATGGGAAAGTAAAAGACTTGTTTGGTCTGGCCACTCTTTTTAATTCACGTTGACATACTGCATCTCACATCTCTGTCCTCTCATCTTTATGTATATCTTCCATCCTGTCTGTATTTCAGTGGTTGGATGAGATGTGCAGCCCCCAGTTTGAGTTCCACGGCTCCCAAACGCAGCGGCAGCTCAAAGAAACGCTCTACGACACCATCATCGACTACTTTGACAAGGGCAAGGTCAGCATGGTTTTACAACACAACCTGCTCCTCCGTCTTGACCTCCATTAAGTAGTGTGATGATTTGAAAAATGTTGATAAACACTCCAAAATCAAAACAAAGAAAGTTTTTAGCAGGACATCTTTCTTTTCGAAGTAGCAAAACTTGTTGAACTTATTTCACAAAACGATAAAGAAAATAGTTTCTAAAGCCTCTAAGATCAGAATTCAAGACATACACTTTTATTTTGGAAGATGTTCGTTCCTTTCCTGTATCAAGTATTCAGTCATAGTCTCGTGTGTTGATGTCAGATTCATTCTGTATTCTCTATGAATGCTTGAAAGAGACATTTCACTTCACTCTCCAGAGACCTGGAAACAGATTTCACAAGAAAAATTCCCACCACGACAGCTGCTGCCGATTCAGATGTACAGTATTTGCAGATGGTGTAATGAAGGATACTTCTTGCTCTCTGTCTGTCTGTGTGTGTGTGTGTGTGTGTGTGTGTGTGTGTGTGTGTGTGTGTGTGTGTGTGTGTGTGTGTGTGTGTGTGTGTGTGTGTGTGTGTGTGTGTGTGTGTGTGTGTGTGTGTGTGTGTGTGTGTGTGTGTGTGTGTGTGTGTGTGTGTGTGTGTGTGTGTGTGTGTGTGTGTGTGTGTGTGTGTGTGTGTGTAGATGTGGGAAGAGGCCATCACTCTCTGTAAGGAACTGGCTGAACAGTACGAAAACGAGATCTTTGACTACGAGTTGCTCAGCAAGAGACTGGTAATAAATGACTATCTCAAACCTTGATGCTTTATCGTCTGCACAGTTATCATGTTCTCACATTTTCCACTTTCCCCTTAACTTCCCCTTTCTAGACGTTATATATATTCTTGGGTGTGAGGGAGTGTTTTGATAGCTGCAGTAACATAGCTCACATCCAGTGCACCTTTTGCGTACCGGATCTTATGTATATTGATCAAATGGTCTTTGACCTTTTAACAGTAAAACAGAATCTATTCAAATTGTTTAACTGCCATTCAGTAAGTTGCTTATTGATTAGAAAATATAAATGTAACAGCAACACTTGATAGGTCATCTGCACTTTAAAATTGCATGTTTAAAAATGTGTATCTACTGTACTAAACTATTCAAGTCCCCCTTAAATTCTGGTGTGAATAAATCTGGTTAGAGGTTTCACAAATACTGTATGACCCCAGAAGAGTGATTCATCACTGCTAATCATATACAACTTCTAACACTTCTTACTGTCAATCAATCTTGTGTTTCTTGCTTCTCTTGCTCTGTCACCACAGCAGTAGATTCCTTCCTTCACAAATCCAACCCCACATTCTCCTCTTTCTCCCCTCCACTGAACTCACCGCCTCCCCTCCCCACATAGAATTACACTTTTATCCACATTTCAAAATCTCTTTCTCTTTTTATATGACTGCAGCAGTGGCACAGCTAATGCAAATGTATGTGGTTATATCAATGACAGACATTTCCCTTGGATGCTATGCACTTTATTGTTTCTACATCTATCATCAAAGCGCACAGCATTCTGCTGAGGGTGGCTTTGTCTTTGGCACAAGCTAATAAAACTGCTACGGCTGCACCGTCTGAAACTTTCCCCTGAACACATCCTTTGTCTTTCTCTTTGTCCCTCTCTCTCTCTCTCGCTCTGCAGGAGAAACAAGCCAAGTTCTATGAAAACATCATGAAGATCTTGAGGCCTAAGCCGGACTACTTTGCAGTGGGCTACTATGGACAGGGCTACCCTCCATTCCTCAGGGTTTGTCTTTCTCATGGTTTGCTTTGAATGAATATTATGCATAGCTTTTTCACTTTTCAAACAGTTGGATCACAATGTTTCACGCTGTGTAAGGAATACAAAGGTATTACCGACTACCCTTTCTTGCACAAAGCAGTCGAAGAAAACGCTTATTCTCCATTATCAGCACTAAAGCTTAGCTATTTAAAATAGCAACAGTAAACAACTTTCCAATCACACTAGCAAGATGCTTAACAGAAGGAGGCATATTGTACCTTCAGGGAGCGTTGTTGATCTGTGGATTTCAGCAAGGTGCAGAAATAAATATTCTGCTGTTTGTAGCTCCAATATTCATTAGATGTGTTTATCTGCTTCGGTAAGGAGTCTGATAAAGGCCGCGAGTCAGTTCTTAGTAGCTCAGGGCAGTGATAAGGGAGACCAGGCATAGGCCCACTTTGAGAAATATTTACAACCACTACCAACTCTATATGTGTTGATCAGAGGCTACATAAGGGTTTGATTATCATCAGTATACTCTTATATAACATACATATCCTATGCCTGCAGAACAAGGTGTTTATCCACCGTGGAAAGGAGTACGAACGCAGAGAGGACTTCCAGAACCATCTGATGAGCCAGTTCCCCAGCGCTCTGCACCTCAACACCACCACCATGCCAGGAGACGACATCAAGAACTCTCTACTGCAGTGTATCCTCGAGGCACACACAGAAATACACTAATGTGCGATCATCATAGATATACATAGAAAGATCTACAAGCAATTTTTGGTCTTACAGTCAAGTGTAGTACTGAATATATAAAGTAGACTTTAATATACAGCACATGCTGTACCTTAAGGTTCTGTTAGGGTTGAATTTTACATTAGTTGTATCATTTGACGTAACCCTGCCACTGGATGTCTGAAGTGTTGTCAGTAGTGTAACTATCAGTTTGTAGATGTTGTCCCAGCTGTGGATGTAGTGCCCTGTCCAAGCTGTATTGATGTTTTCTTCCTGAGCATTATGAACCAGATATCCAGTGTTTCACAGTGCAGCCAGTCCTCGAGATTCCTCCTCGCCTGAAGAACAAACCTGTTCCTGACCAGATCATCAAGTAAGTCAAAGAGCATGTTTAACCGGTCATTTATTTCAAATAAATATGTGTTGGTGTATGAAATGACGTGAAAAATAGTTCTGACAATGTTGCAAATTCGTTTTTTATTTTCCTTGTGTGCCTTCTCTGTCTCCCTCTTCTTTTATGTCCAGCTTCTACAAGTCCAACTACGTGCAGCGCTTTCACTATTCCAGACCGGTGAAGAAAGGACCTGTGGACCCAAACAATGAATTTGTTGTGAGTTTTTCCATTTAGTTTTTTGTGATAAGACTTAAGACCACTGGGAAAGTATTTCAGAAGTTATTCTGTACTTGCATTGTTATCAGTCTGAAAAGACAAAAACCCTAAGGCTGATAAATCCTCCTCTACATGGACATTTTATATTTATAATGCTCTGCTTTTTTCTTGCTAAGGTCACTATATATTTTCTTGTACACTCTAGCATCGACCACAACTATTCCCTCTCTATCTCTCTGCTCTCAACTACCAACAGCCTTAATACAATATATATTATGTTGTATTATATTACTTGTTATATACAATGTCATCTAATCGCTTTTTTATTTATTATTCCCTTTTCAAATCTGTTTTCAGTCCATGTGGATTGAACGCACGACCTTCACCACTGTGTACAAGCTGCCAGGGATCCTGCGCTGGTTTGAGACTACGGACATGAAACATGTGAGTCTGTGGTTGGGTGGGGGGGTTACTCTGTTTGTGTTCTGAGCTAATGCCTCCTCTTTCAGGTCTCTGTCTCACCTCCACCAATACATTTATTTTTCATTTGTTTTTTAACTGAATGTTTTTCCTTCATCCCATCCTCAAACCCCCCCCCCCCCCTCTTACTTAATTGGTCTCGTGTTCTTCCATATTAATAACATTTCTCTCTACTTAAACCCCTTTGCTCTTTTCATCACTTGGTTTCTCCGCTCAGACCACCTTGTCTCCTTTGGAGAACGCCATAGAGACCATGGAGTCCACCAACGAGAAGATTCTCACCATGATCAACCAGTATCAGGCTGACTGGACCCTTCCCATCAACCCCCTCTCCATGCTGCTCAATGGCATTGTGGACCCAGCTGTCATGGGTGGCTTTGCCAAGTATGAAAAGGTAAAGAATCAGCCCTTTCCTCCCCACTTTATAGCTTCTGTTCTGGATCAGATAATGGCCATTATCATATAGATTTCTTCAAACTAATATAGGAACAGTCGAGTTCAGTTTATTATACCTATCACATAATCATGTATTAAGGACTATCTGAGCTGTAATGATGAAAATCATTATCATCTCCTGAGGCTTAATTACAATAAAATTGCATATTTCATTAAATGCAAAGATCGTTTTATCCATAACCAGAAACATTGTTAGTATTCATTCTCCAACACCATTCCGTGATTTAATTTCCCACACAGGATAAGATCAGTGAGCTTGAATGTGCACATGTGGATGGAAAAGTCAGTCATTCATTAACAAACTGCCTGGGTAGGTGAAACCAAACACCAGGATTCTTTAAATTAGTTTAAAATGTTTCTTTGTATCAGGCGTTCTTTACCGAAGACTTCACTCAGCAGCACCCGGAGGACAGAGACAAACTGCTGCAGCTTAAGGACCTCATCGCATGGCAGGTACTGAACACGCTAACACACACTTCACATACACACCACATACTGTAGATGATTGTATGTGAACGTTCTGTTGACACCATAATATTTGTATCTATAGATCCCTTTACTGGGTGGTGGGATCGCTCTCCATGGCAAGAGAGTGATGGAGGCCCTTCGTCCTTTCCACGAGCGCATGGAGGAGTGTTTCAAACAGCTGAAGAAGAAAGTGCAGAAGGAGTATGGAGTGAGAGAGCTGGTAAGAACAGGGGAGATGGAGAAGGAGAGCTGACAAAAAGTATGGAGAGATTATTTACTGTACTCTGTAATCCACGATATATTTTCTTCTGTGAGGCTGGACACAGATCTACTCTGGTAGCACTGCGCTAATTAAGCTGCACATGAGCTGACCGAGACAAATTTGAAAGATCAAAGTACTCACAAAAGCCTTCAAGTGTAGTGTTGAAATGGGATTTGTACCTTTTAAAATGTCTCTACAACTAGGTTATGGCTCAGATGATCTGACTGGGGCTAAATGTGGTCGTTAACTGGTGTAAATAGACTGGGCCCTTCAGGAGAGATTAAGCTAATGATGGGTATGGGGGTGCTGGGCTAAGAGTACCTTGCTTGTGCTTTCCCAGCATCTTCTAATGATGTACGTCTGCTTTGTTTCACTGTCTATGAACCATGCTAGACAGTAAAACATAGCAGAAGTACAGGACTACTAGTACTTTTCATATATAATAATATTATTTTTCAACTCTATTTCCAGCCGGATTTGGATGAGAGGAAGTCTACTCGTCCTCGCTCCATGCTGCGCTCCCTTCGTCAGTCCATCATCTCCATCTCCTCACTGCAGGGATCTGAATGTGGGACTCCAACCAAGCTCCATGCAGACAGGTAGCATACACATCCAACCCAAACACTGACATTGATAAACTCACAGTTGATGGCGTTACAAAACATGTTTGTTTCACTTACAATAAATATGAAATCCACAGTTTTCACATCAGTCTATGTCTCCCATTTATGTAGGGACCAGCTGTGCTTGATTTATTTTACACTACTTAAATCAGCTTTTTCTCAGTGTTAAATGAAATGTTCATTGAAAAATGGCTTTCAATCTGTTCTTTCTATATACCTTTAAGCTTCTGTAGTTGCAGAAGCTGATTCTTTACACTAGTTTTCTGTTTTGAACATTGGTATTCAATTGTGGAATGCTGTGAGCACGCGTTGTGGAGGGTATTCATTATGTAATTATGTTATTTAATTATGTTTGCGATCAATTATGTAAAGAAAATGTAAATACGAATAATTTCTGTTAAAGCAATGTGCAGTCAGTGTTACATTTTTCTTTGTTTAGTTTAGTTCCATAGGCAAAAGGTCAGGTGTATTTCTCATCTCACATTAGGGCTGCTCGATTATGGCAAAAATCATAATCTCGATTATTTGGGTGAATAATTGATATCACGATTATTAAAAATGATGAACCATTTACTTTGAAACATCCATTTATTGAAAAAAAATAATGTGAACAGTATGTTTTTAACAGTTGATTACCTTAAACTTTAAGTATAATTCAACTGAAAAACCAATAAAAAAAGATATTTAAAAATAATCGTTTTAATTCGATTACCGTACTTTCGGACTATAAGCCGCGACTTTTTCCCCCATTTTTTTTGTACAGCTAACGGCCACTAGGGAACCTCCTAAATCTATGGATTTTACAGGTAAAATTAACCACCTTTAACTCTATGGGCTCTATGACCGGTCCGCGCCCGCCACCTTTAAGCGGCGGGCTCCAGCAGGAAAAGCTGGAGGCCGGAAAAGAGTGAGACAGGTAGCGCGCCAAAGTAAAAGTGGAACCGAGAGACAGAACGAGAGCAAGACAGACGGACAATTTAGCTGCTGCGGCTTATATGCAGGTGCGCTTTATAGTCCGAAAAGTACGGTATGTTGTTTTTCATAATCGTTGCAAGCCAAAATCGTAATTGTGATTAAAATACGATTAATTGAGCAGCCCTATCTCACATTGCATGTTCTTTTAAAAATCACTCCAAAACTACCTGGATATGAAAAACCAAGAGTTAACCTCTGACTTCCTGCTCACCCCCTTCCTGCCTCCTCACAGGGACTTCCCCCCCGAGTCCCCCACCTCCGGGAGCTCCACCCTGCCGCGCTCCAGTGGCAGCATGACTGGAAGTTTATCGGAGGGAATGGTGACGGTGGGTGATGCCGAGGTCAAACTGAGGAAGAGTAAGAAGAAGAAGAAGAGGAGCAGCATGATCTTCATCACAGAGGAAAGAGAAAGGATTCATACAATGGATAGCAAACGGGTGAGAGGTTGATCCCGGGAGGAAAGGATGAGAGAGTAAAGGAATGAAAAAGACAGCAAGAGCCGAGTGTGTGAGGCGGTGCTGAGCTTTGTTTGATCTCTGTCTCCCTCTAGCTGTCCAAGAAACAGGAGTTCCGCAGTGACACCAACCTGTGTGAGCCGAATGAAGGAAGTGTGTCGCTCACGAATGCCAACTCCAGATCCCTGCCCGCCATCACAGGTGATCACAATGTCTCATGGTGCTTGATAGCGAACTGTAGTTAAACCAATGAGCCAAGAACCCATAAAGTAAAAATAGAAATGCACGCACTGAGAGGAAGTATTGCTTTTTCCCTGACTGAAGGGAAATCGTGCACAAGGTCATGGCAGGAATACAAACAAATCGGCAAGCTGGGGATTGTTGCAGTAATAGCCTGACCTAACACCAACCCGATGGAAGGTGGCAAATTAGGGAATCAGTCATGTCGGTAGTAATTGTTACAGAACTAGGCGGCAGTGCCATCTAGTCTATATTTCATTGTTTCGGTTACATGACCCTGCACCTTTTTACAGTGCATCAAACTACAAATCACTGTTTCTCTAGCTTCCTGCCATCTTCGGCCAGGCAAGCTGAGCCAGCATTGACTCTGGTGTTAATACTGTACAACATCTCTGTTTAGCAGCGCTGGCTACAAGCTGTACAGCCTCGGTGAACATGCACACAGTGCCACCGTGTTGCCAGAGAACACAGTTAATCAGTATTACAGCTGCAGGAGCACAATTAGTCACTTTAATCGGCCCTGCTGCAGGAGGAGGCAGAGGATTCTTTGTTAGCTGCTAATCAATGAGACACCGACACTAAATCCTCAGTTGTTGTTCTGTGTAGGTCTGTCCTTGGCGGTGGTGGCTGGAATGGAGGATGTGGACTCTGTCAGAGCAAGGAGGGACAGTAAGAGCATGTCTGTCTGTGGGACCTCTGACAGAACAGCAGACAGGCGCTCAAAGGGCGTCATCAACCTCATCTTCAAGTCCAAGGTGAGTTCAACTGTTTAATTTCAGCTCCACAAAGAAATATCAGGTTAAAATGTATTAACGGGACTATAGCTTGACTAGCGATTTAATACTTTTGAGTAAAACACTTATCCACTTTCTTGCCAAGTCTGAAAGGGGAGGGTCTATACCACTCTGATGTGTGTATGTTAAATATATACCTACAGCCAGGGAAAGGTTAGCTTAGCATAAAGGTTGGAAACGGGTGGAAACAGTTAGTCTGGACCTGTATAATAGTGAAAAGAGAAAAAAACTACTTTGGTTAAGTATGCTACAGTAAATTACTGCTGGCCCGCCTCATTAGTATCATACAGACATGTAGAGAGAGAGAGAGAGAGATGTATTAATCATTTCATCTAGCTCTTGGGAAGAAAGTGAGTAATCCTACAAGTTCTTGCTATTTCTTTAACAGGAAGTAATGCAAATGTATGTGAATGAACATTAGTCTTATGTTACCAAGACCATTTCAAACTATTTGAACAGGATATGTATTGTTGACATAATCCATTCATTTTTACCCATAACTGGGAGTAACCCTGTATTTACATTATGCATGTTTGTTTGTTTCAACAGAGCTCCAAATCAGAGAAGATGTGAAGCCCGGTGACTCAGCCAGGCAGGGCCAATCATTTATGAAATGCTTATTTTTGTATTTAATTGTACTTATCTTTACGCTTTTGTTAAAGTAAGTTCACATAAATCTGCAAGCAAAACCAAATGATGCTCTCACTCAGTCAGTCAGTTTCTCAGTCTCAGTATTGCTGTTGCCTTAATATAATTGATTGTATCCGTCAATAAAGACTATTTTTGTGGTGTGACCTTTCTCCTGGTAATTCAAATGATTTCCAGTGAAGCTAAATACCATCTTGCAGGTTTTCAATCAATTCCGCTTCTTCAAGAACAAGCAGGCACAAACAATCCCGCAGACGTGCTTGATTAAAAAGCTTATTATACACGTTTCAGCATTGATAAGACTGACTGAAGGTAATGGGAAATAATCATTCGCAGAAGCACAAAGGTTACTCCCAAAGGACTTTAACAAGACACGCTGCATAAAAGCTTTACCGCAGAAACAAAAACAACAAAGTCCAATACACTTAAAATTAATGAGGAGCAACACACCTTGAAGATGGGACAAAACTGTTTGGTACTTTTAATCTAATCGTATTGTTTATTCTGTATTGGTTGGTGTGGAGGAAACTTCTGTGTAGTAATCAGTGTTGGGACTAACGCGTTACTGTAACGCCGTTATTTTTGGCAGTAACTAGTACTCTAACGCATTACTTTTTAAATTCAGTAACTCAGTTACCGTTACTACATGGTGCGTTAGTCCGTTACTGTGTTAGTCTTTTTATATAGTCGACAGCCAGGTGAACAGAGATGAGAACTGTACTTAAGTACAGTACTTGAGTAAATGTACTTAGATACTTCCTGTGTCACATGCGGAGACGGGCTGTGGGCATGTTTGTGTTGTTTACTAACAAGACTGTCATGGCGGCGGCGGAGCTCAAGTCTAGTTTCTCCACCTGGAGATATTCTCACTAGTTCACTTTTGTCGAGCACAAAGAAAAGAACGTTTTAGTTAAATGTAAGTTGTGTCCTGGCGGGTCAAAGAGCCTATCTACTGCCCAAACCAGTCATTCAAATCTCTTAAAACATCTGCAAAAACAACATGCTGGGACGAAGCTAGTAGCTAACACCACAGAGACTCAGCCGACGCCACTCCACCTCCACCTGCACCCAAGCAACAGCGGCTGGATTTTAACCAAGGGACTGCTAGCCAGGGAAAGTCGATAAAGCCATTGCACGGTATGTTGTAGAACACATGCAGGCTATTGCTACAGTGGAGTCACCCGCTTTCAGGGAGCTAGTTAGCATGATAGCATGTCCGGGCGGCACACAGCATATGTTTTTCCAACTACCTGGAGAAAGAATATACAAAAATGTAAAGCCAGCTAATATCGATGCTTTCCAGATTGCATATAATGCATGTCAAGTTGATCAATAGATTGTATTATTCTCCAATGCAATAACAGTACTGAAATTAAGGCTATAAGGGCATTAATATAATGGGAGCCTTTTTTTAAAGTAACTAAAACGTTACTTTTCACAGTAACGCATTACTTTTTGGTGTAAGTAATCAGTAAAGTAACTGAGTTACTTTTGAAATGAAGTAACTAGTAATGGTAACTAGTTACTGGTTTTCAGTAACTAGCACAACACTGGTAGTAATGCAGTGGGAGTCACCGACTCATGAAGGAGACACAGGACGAGCAGGAGTTCTGATGTCAAACACTGAGATTTAATACAAGCATCGGCCGGAGAATTTCACATCACAAGTCACACAGTCAAAGGTTCTGACTGCACGGGTGGGTTGCCATGTCAAATCTGATCAGCCTCGCATCTTGGTAGACCCTTTAACTTTACAGAGAGTCAACCCACATATTGGGGGAAGGTATACGTGAACACCTGGAGACACTGTATCACTTATCTGACTCTTTGGCTCTGTGACCGAGAGTTGACCGGTCATAAAACTGGTTATGTCAACAATAGCTGAGACTTCCCATTCCTTAAGACAGATAACAGACTTAGGGTTCGTCGTAAATGTCAACAGGCAGAAAGGTTAAATATCTTAGGAGTAAGGAAGAATTATTCTTTGACACTTAGGAGTAAGACAGAAATATTCTCTAACAGTCCTCTCTTTTTATCATCTTTGATAACCTTAAAACATTAGTCTAATAATAATTTGGTCAATACTTAAATCAATAGGCGTCTTCAGATTTGAGTGTGGTCCCACCGTACATCAATTACATCATAAAGTAGAATAAGATTGAAACATTCAACCACAATGATTGATACAGACAACCACAATAGAAAAATCATCTCTCATCAGTGTTTGATCATCTTCTGTCAAAAGCACAATAATGAACACACATAAAACACAGATGCATAATAGCAAAAACATCTTCTTTAAAACATGTAACCATTAATTGATCTCACTTATCAAACTATAAAATCAAAACCAGCTTGCAGTTTAAAGGTTTACTTTAAGGCAATCACTAGTCAAATGCATTTAAAACATAGGATCATAAGAGATCCAGGTGAGGTATAAAATCAGGATCATAACAGATCCAGCTGAGGTATAAAATCACAGTTAAGGTATAAAGTCACAGTTAAGGTATAACATTCACGGTGGTGATTTGATCAATTTGTAATCTGCAAAATTAGTGTCCTCAATTTTAGGATTACTTTACATTCACTTCATTACGCTTTAATCAAGAGTAAGGTACTCAGTTTTAATGAAATCAATACATTCATTTTAATCAATTACATTGTTCAAAATCTGAAAAGGAAAAGTCAGACATTTATCGTGTAGTGTAACAACCTGAAAGGGAAAAAGCCAAAATATCTTTCTTTAATCTGAGCATCAATTGTAATTTATTGGCCATCTGCTGTAAGGGGGAACCCATGGTTCGGATGCCACCCACGGGTCTAGAAGCTCGGCATCGTACATCATCACGGTGTCATCAACGGTGGTGTACCCCACCAGTCTCTGTGGAGCCTGGAGGGCGGTTTTGGTAATCTTTTGCAAGACTAGTTTAACTACAGTAACTAAGCACACTATCAGGATTAGCACAGCTAAGATAAACATTGAAATGGTAACAGCAATTTTAACAAACCCCGCTCCCCATGACCCAAATGTTCCAGTTAAATCCCCAAATGCAAACCCATGAGATTCGTGCAATTATTTTATTCCCCTAGCAGTACCATGAGCCATATCCATGACCTCAGGTGTAGCATCAGAGATGAAAGAACAACACTCAGATCCAATCACCTTGCATGTGCCTCCCTGTGCTGCTAGCAGAAGATATAAAGGCCATGCGATTCTGTAATGCCACTGTTCTAACTTCCTGCAGTTCTTTGTGTTCAGCTAACATGGCTGTGTTGGATACATTGAGGTGGTTTTCCACTACCTTGGAGAGAGCTATAATTTCCTGCTAGGAAACATAAATACCGTACCAGGGCAGAAAAGCGCTGGCCAGCTGCTGACCTGTTGTGATGGTCCTACGATTTCTGTGTAGGGAGGGGAGTATTGCTGCAATCTCATCAGTCTCTACTTTACGGATCAAAGGGATTAGATAAGCTAGAGAACAGGTGCCACGAAAAATGTCATAAGGCATGTAAACTCTCTGGGAGGGGAGTTCCGGTTAATTTTACCTTTACTACGGTGTTACAGTCGCTGTGGCCCACATCGTCAGAGGGTAGAAACCCTCCTCCGTTCTGGAAACAGATGGACACATTCTTCCACTCATGCACCACAACTGGGGGAATATAAACTGAACAGTCACGTGTAAGGGACTTACCTAGGGGTAACGGCAGCAAACAGTCATGTATTTTAACTTTAACTGAGCCAAACCCAATAGTATGAAGCTGCAGCGTCGGAGGCTGCACTCTCAGGACCGCACTCCCACGACCCTAGTTGTTTTGCGTATTGTGTTGTGTACTTACCATAGACTGTATGTATAAAGTAACATATTATATCTTATATTATTAATATATATATAAATAATTCTGCTAAAATGTTATTCCAGCGTCAATAAATGAGTGTTAATCCCAGTGTGTTTAGTGTACAACATCACATGTCATTTCACCTTCAATTCACGGTTTTCAAAACGTTAGCCACATGCTAATGCTAACCGGAAATGAAGAATCTTCAGAATAAAAGTGTTAAGTTAATAGTTAGTGTGAACTTCCGGGTTTTTCAGAATAAAACTGCTTTAAATTAAATTAAAACCCTGTATTTAATTTAAATTACGTCATATCAACATTGAGGTTTGGGAGGGAGGAAGGAAGATTAGGTAAAAAGGTAGGGAGTGGTTAGGGTTAGGATGGGGGGAAGGGAAGGGTTAGATTGCGCACTGCATTGAGGGGCTTTAGGCGTTCGTGTGAACGTGCTCTGTCACATGCTCCGTCGGACCTGTGTGTGCGGTTCTACAAGTGCAGTCCTGTAACTGCTGTCTCCGACGCTGCAGCTTCATGCTACTCGCCAAACCAGGGTACGACTGTTACCAAGGCTTCAACCAACAAAGATGGTGTGTGTAGTTGAGGTGAACATGTTGGACTTGTAGAATTAGCTGAGCAATTAGTCTGGACTAGAGCTAATTGGAATCTGTATTCAAAAGCTAGGTTCATATATTTCTTGACATATATAAGTCTTAGCATCATTAATCGTTTGAAACCATCTGGCAGGTCATCTTTATTTACTGTGTCAACAATGAGTGAGATTAAGCCCTCGTATCTTAAAGGTTGCTCAGAGCCTATGGGGTAGGAAGGGGTGTAACAATCATCTGCCTCATCGCTAATTCGGGATGCTATATCATTCCAGCTAACTAAACCGTAGTCAGATTTTGTGAAAGGAATTGGGCTGAACATGGGAGAGTGCATGGACTCTGGCATATTTTGACACAGCCAACAGTTGCTAACATTGCGTTCATGTGCATAATCTAACATTAAACTCATTGCAGAATTGGTTCTAGTTTGTTTAGGTGGAGTGATTAGGGCATTCTTGGAAGAATCTACATAACTTCCTGGCGAGTTAATTGCTGTTGAACCTGGTTCAATATACGAGCATCTAGTGACCCCTGTACTGGGACCTTTGTAATTGGGTGTCCATGTGGTACACTTAGGATCATTCTTTAACTGTTCTTTAGTGAAACACCACATTTCTGGGGGTACATTTGCAATGGTGTTGAGTGTTATTCTTACCATCCGCTGTGAGACCTGGAACCGCTGGTACCCCGTCTCTGGATAGACGTGCCACGTCCACAAGCCTTTGCTTAGAAACATAGGAAACACAACAACACAGTCATGTGAGTTACATTTTGTAATCGGACATTCAAAGTAAATATTCTGTGATCCTGTCTTGCGAATGAAAATAGCAGGAAAAGGGAGTGGCCTTATCTCGGGGCCCACTTTCCTCCTTCTCTCTCTTTTTCTCTCTCTTTTTCTCTCTCACACCTTACTGAATGTTTGTGTGGTGTTTGGAAACAACCTGATTTTGTCGCTAGGCAATGATGTGCCCGTTGGTGTGGTTTGACCTTCAGGGTCTGGGCCCTGAGTGGTCAACCTGTCTGCGCCCTTGGATAAGAGCACCTTATACTCTCCCTCTGAGGGGCGAGAGCCCTCGCCACCCGTCGTCGGGACTACCTCAGCTTCATCTAGCAGGGCTTCCTTGACCAGGTATAGCAGACCCAGAACGAGGAGTATGAGGACCGCCCTCACACGCCAACACCCTGACCCTCCCCACTGACCGGTGGAGGAGACAGACGGCATCGTGAAGCGTGGATCCACTCTGTCCTACCTTGGACTTTTAAGGCTGTTCTGGTCACTACTAACACCTGGAAAGGACCTTTCCACCTGGGAGACAAAACATATTTTTCAAGAGACTTGATTAGCACATTATCACCAATCTGAAAAGGGTGGGTGGGCTCCTCTCCAGGCTGAGGGAGCCTGTCAGCCACCTGCCTGTGAAACTTTCTCAACATGTCGGTTAGATATTTCACATAGTTAGTCATGTAATCATCTGTCCACAAAAGAGTACGTTTATGGGGTGTTACTGGGGGGCTGGACCCTGTGGACATTACCCTTCCCATTAATACTTCGTGGGGACTAAGCCCTGTCGTAGCATTTGGTGTGCTTCTGATGGAGCACAGGACTAGTGGTAGCGCATCTACCCATTTCAATCCTGTGGTCAACATTGTCTTGGTGAGTTTCTCCTTCATGGTCAAGTTCATTCTCTCAACCTGGCCTGAGCTCTGTGGGTGATAGGGAACGTGCAACTGCCATCTGAACCCTAACACTGTAGCTAGACTCTGGGTTATCTTAGAAATGAATGCTGGACCTCTGTCACTGTTAATTCCTGTGGGCACACCAAATCTAGGAATAACATATTTGAGAAGACACTTTACAACTGTTCTAGCGTCTTCTTTTCTGGTTGGGTAGGCCTCTACCCATTTGGAGAACTGGCACACTATTACCAAGAGATACTTGCAACCTTGGCATGGTGGCATGTGTGAGAAGTCGATTTGCATGTTTACAAAGGGCCCCGACAGGGGGTACCAAGTGTTCGTGTTGGACTGGGCCACTTTTCTTTCTCATCTGCTGGCATATCATGCAGCTATCTACTAGGGCCTGTGTCGCTAGTGTGCCTGGGGCAAACCATTGTGATTGTATAATCCCATTCATCCCTCCTTTTTACATGTGTAGAGCCATGTGCAACATGTGCCAAAACATGGAGGAACGAACGGGGGCAGACCATTCAGCCTTCTGGGTGGAGCCACAAGTGGGACTCTGCGTCAAGTGTACAACTTCTGCGCAGCCATAAGTCTTTCTCCCTAGCATCAGCATCCCTTGCATGTCCGCGACATCATTGAAGGAAGGCAAACAAATGGGTTCTGCGGGTTGTGTGGAGGGACATTGGAGCACCATGGAGGAGGAGCAAATGGCCGCCTGTTTAGCCGCGGTGTCGGCTAACGCATTCCGGCGCGAAATAGGATCATCAGAATTTGTGTGAGCAGCACATTTAACTACTGCTAGCTGTGCAGGGAGCAGAATAGCATCTAACAGTTGAGCCACTAACGCATGATGTTGAATAGGCTTACCAGCTGATGTTAAGAAACCGCGCATTTTCCACAAGATTCCAAAATCGTGGCATACACCGAAAGCATACCTGGAGTCTGTGAAAATGGTCGCAACTTTATCTTTAGCCAAAATGCACGCTCTAAGTAGAGCATACAACTCTGCTGCCTGAGCCGACGTGCCATTGGGCAACGCTCGGCTTTCTAAGACTTCCCAGTCGTTCCCAACAGCATAGCCAGATAAGTGTAATGTGTCAGACGGTCTGCAGGCAGACCCGTCTGTGTACAGAACCATATCTGAATTTGGGATTGGAGTTTGCAACATATCAGTTCTGGGGAAAGAAGACAGATCAATGGTCGTGATGCAGTCATGTGTTAGATCAAAGTCTGGTATTGGGACCAGTGTGGCTGGGTTCAGAGGAGGGGAGCGCCTGAGAGTGATGTGTGGGCTTGAAAGAATGACCGCCTCATAACCAGAGCGCCTTGCTGCTGTCATATGCTGAGGTGTTCAGAATGTGCAAAACTGCATGTGGGACATGAACTACACAGTCACTGGCCAGTACAATGGGAGAGGATTGCTTGATAACTATTGCAACTGCGCCCACTGCTCGCAGGCATGAAGGCATACCAAGTACCACAGGGGAAAGTCGAGACGAATAGTATGCCACAGGCCAAAAATTAGAGCCATGCTTCTGTACCAAAATGCCTGTTGCAAAGCCCCCCTTTTCATGGACGTGTAGATGAAAAGGTTGATGGTAATCAGGGAGACCCAGGGCCGGAGCCGATGTGAGGGCCTGCTTTAAGTCCTGAAAAGCTGTGTGCATGTCCTCAGACCATTGAACAATGTTAGGGGCGGCCTGCAGAGTGGCAGCACGCAGGACGGAGTCCATAGCAGCGTACTCGTATATCCAATGTCTGCAGTAGTTTGCCATGCCCAAGAAGGAAAGCATCTCCTTCTTTGTGCGGGGTGGTGCCACTTTGTTCAAAAGGCAGACTCTCGCAGGTGAGAGGAGGCGGTGTCCATCTCTCAGAATGTGACCCAAATACGTGACCTCAGTCTGGCAGTATTGCAACTTGGCCAGGGATGCTCTGTGTCCGCATTCAGAAAGTCTTTTCATGAGCAGAATGGAGTCGATGCGACAGGCGTCTTTGTTAGGGGACGCAATCAACAGGTCATCAGCATACTGAAGGAGGGTGCTACCCCCTGTAAGGACCAAAGTGTCCAGGTCTCTTTTAACAGCTGCTGCGTACACAGTAGGCGATTCAACAAACCCCTGTGGGAGGCGCGTGTTGTGATTTGCTTACCTCTGAATGTAAATGCAAACAGATACTGGCTTTCTGGATGTATAGGAATAGAGAAAAATGCTGAACAAAGATCAATGACTGTGTAATGTGTGGAGTCTGGAGGCAAAGAAGCAAGGATTGCATTGGTGTCAGGCACAATGGGTGCTGTTGGAATGACAATGGCATTAATAGCCTGCAAATCTTGGACAAAACGCCACTCATCAGGGCGATTGTGCTTCAGGATTGGCAAAATGGGTGTATTGCAGGGGCTGGAGGTGTAAACCAGGACCCCCTGATCGAGCAGTGACTCTATTACCCCTGCAATGCCCAAAATGGCTTTTTGGGGTAAATTGTACTGTCTGATCGCTGGCAATCTGGCATTGGCCTTAAGTGTCACTCTGTGAGGGGGAGCAGAACTTACAAACCCCACATGATTCTTGTGCTTGGCCCATAATGTGGCTGAAACCTCTGAAAAATCTGAAGGGGGGCCATACTCTGTGGGAGGAGGTGGTTGTAAATGAAGGAATGTGCTTTGGGGGAGAGAAATGGGCTCAGGGAGACGCAGCATGTAATGCTCCTCCCCAAGGCTGATCAGATTAGGTGTGTGTGGGAGAGAAACAGCTTCTAGCCGAGCACGGCAGTGGGCTGCCATAGCCCCCACCTCCTCAGGACTACTGCCTGGAGTGACAGCTAGTGTAACGTGAGGGACAATCTCCACAACATGAAGGCCCTGCTGTGGGGTTGTGAGCCTAACAGGCAACACGCACCCCTGGGGTCCTAAAAATAGAAACTGCTCGCATTCCAACTGATCTGAGCTGTTGCAAAAACTCCTCGCTGACAGTGCATACTCATTTGATGGGTTAAATGCAGCTGTGCAGTGACAATGTAACACGGGCCTCATAGATGACATCATAGAGGTGCATGCTGGGGAAATGCTAGCAATGTTTTTAATTCCCTCTGTGGAGAAAATAGAAAGCATTTGGAAATCTGGAAATGACCAACAATAAAGATTGTTTTGAGATGAGTGTATGAATTGATATACAGCCTGATATACTCTGCTGTCCGGAATTGTCAAATACAGTCCGTCTGGTGTGCAATGTATGGTTGCTTGTAGCTTACACAGTAGGTCTCTGCCCATTAGGTTAATTGGGCTGCCATCTGAGAATGAAAGAGTGTTGCACCTGTGATCCATCAACTGAAAAATTAGTGCTTCTTCCTGCGCTGCACTATGTGTGTCTCGCTCTAGCGCTGCATGTGCCGCCTGTCTTGTGATCCTTTTTTCCTTGAGTGCCTCTAACAGAGCAGGGTTGCTTCGTGCTGGAGATGGCTCTCCTGAATAATCAGAATTCTCACCTTCGCTAGTCTCACTGTCGCTCTTGTGATAGGACATGTGTAAAACTGCGTTCTTCTAGTATTTCTTGTCCCCTTCTCTGTACTTCTACCTGTCTGTCGTTTATGATAGCTGCAGCTGTCATTAGCAAGTCGTTATCTGAGTTTCTGGCAATAGGATTTGGTTCATTTGTGTCTGTGGTGGGGATCACTTTGGGGCAGAGAGTTACAGTGTGCTCTTTGACCATGCTCTGTGTCAGTGGGACCCCTGCGTCTGCCAAGATGCTAATCACTTGGGACGGGAGGGGAGCTTTGCCCTGGCGCTTAAGCCAGTCAAATATTACAGCTTTACAGTGGCGAGCCGTGACTTTTATACCTAGGCCCTCTGACCCCCCTTCCCTCGAGAAAAAAAAGAAGAGATATTACGTCACAGCGTAGACTTCAGTGGAATATCAAAACAGCGGCCCGGGGGGGAAAACGCATCAATGACAGCGACCCTCTACCACACAAAACAACACCATTTATATAAAGACCTGTCATGACAGGGCACCCACAGCCAAGTAACAATTACAAATGAATTAAGTCGGCACGGCGGCCCACATTGAAAATGACTTAGGCCTACCTTTGATGATAAATCACTTAAACACAAAGTCCATCCACCTGTCCTTTTGGATGAAGCATTTGCGGGTCATTGAGCTGATCCTTTGCCACTCCAGTTTATCATTGTAACTCAATCTTGAAAATGATTCGGTTAATAATTTCGCGACGATGTCATCACTATCACTGAAGTGAGCCACCATGAACGAACTTATGCTAATTATAAATCTATCGATTAGATTTATGATTCGAAAATAATAAAAGTAGGGTAGACATATGGATATTATCCGGCTGAACAAAACGTGCATTTATCTAACAGGTTCGTTTTCCACAGACCTTATTTAGAGCTATTTTCCAAAATTCTATGGAGAAATTCCATTGCTTTCTGTCGAGGGAATCCGAGCGCAGCTTACTTCCGGGTTTTAGGACGCGTCACTGCACCACACACAGTGACGTCACCAGCTACCCACAATGCAACGTGCGCCATATATATATATATATAAATACGCCATTACGTCTCGCAGAGACGGCATTTAACCCTTCACATTCCAACAGAAACTGAACAGGCAGATTCGAAGGATTTATTTCTTTGGAAATATTATTTTAAATACAATTAAATCAAGTTATTTTGGTAAAACCAATGAAAAATGTAACAACAAAAAAAGATTTTAAAAGATTTTTTTTTTTAAAACGTATTTTTTTAATGTTTTCAAATATTATTTTTTAGAATATCTTAGGCCCTCACAGAGAATTAAGAGGTTTCAGAGGGGGTAGGGAATTATAGAAATGGAGCACCTACTTGCGCATCCACCCTTGTACAAGTGCTAAGATCGTGCCTGAAGACCGTCCAAAAGCGATAACTAGCTTATCCTCTTGCGACACCACTATACTCTATTCTAGTGGCGCTATGATCCCCCGACCAGGAGAACATAGACTTTTTTTCGCTACCCTTTCTCTCCAACAACAGCACAGTTAACTGTAGTCCTACACGACCAGCCTATACACCCGCCATCGAGTTCATCACAACGATGAAACACAGTTTTGTTCTACACTTGCTTGCCACTGCCCACCCGTGATCAATTAGAGTAGAGAGCTGTGGCGCATCGGATGATGCACGCACCTCGCGCTGCCCCGGTATTACCAGCAATGCAGAAGACGGTCACAAACAACGAGTGCTTTTAGACCATCTCGTTTTTAATAGAGACGGCGGTGGTGTGAGTTAAAGCTATAGACAAAAAGGCTGTGACTTTCTTCCTCTCAGCTGCACGGCTGCAGCCACCCAACAACGGGGGAATATTTACACCCACCCCCGCGGCTGCTGCTGGCCCCGTGCTGACAGAGGCGATGGGGGGAAATATCTCGGGCTGCTTATTTTTAACTGCTGTGTTGGCCGCTGAAACCCCCATAATTCGGCGATTCGTTCAATACAAATCTTTACATTGTTTTTAAACAGAAGTTCCACTTTACTGATGCCTTTCTTTAAGGTCACTCTGAACATGAGCTGTGCGTGCTTGTATGGCACTTCCGTCCCGAGCAGCACACACAGAGGAAATCAGCCAGGATAAAAATCCCCAGACACTGATTCCCTGGGTTGTTTTTTTTATCCCCAAATGTTCATTAACCAAAACGAAATACAGCCGCTCAGCTTCACAGATAATTTTAGGATACCGTCAATCACAGATTCTGGTAAGGCAATGTCCAAATGTGGATTTGAAATTACACTTACCAGTTTCTGAAGATGTGTTGGTATCCTGCCGACAACGCCAATTTGTGGAGGAAACTTCTGTGTAGTAATGCAGTGGGAGTCACCGACTCATGAAGGAGACACGGGACGAACAGGAGTTCTGATGTCAAACACTGAGATTTAATACAAGCATCGGCCGGAGAAATTCACATTACAAGTCACACAGTCAAAGGTTCTGACTGCACGGGTGGGTTGCCATGTCAAATCTGATCAGCCTCGCATCGTGGTAGACCCTTTAACTTTACAGAGAGTCAACCCACATATTGGGGGAAGGTATACGTGAACACCTGGAGACACTGAGTCACTTATCTGACTCTTTGGCTCTGTGACCGAGAGTTGACCGGTCATAACACTGGTAATGTCAACAATAGCTGAGACTTCCCATTCCTTAGGACAGATAACAGACTTAGGGTTCGTCGTAAATGTCAACAGGCAGAAAGGTTAAATATATTAGGAGTAAGGAAGAATTATTCTTTGACACTTAGGAGTAAGACAGAAATATTCTCTAACTGTTGGAACAAGCATTCACTTTTATTTTAATATTTGATTTAATAATCTTTAAGGAGTAGTTTGAATTGTTTGCTTATGGCCTCTTTGCTCTGATTCAATCAAGTTCTTCATCTCTTTGTTGTAATCACAATTGTCTTTCTTTTTTTACCAAAATGTACTTGAGTAAGAGTTAAAGGTGTGCTGCATTGAAAGTACTCCAGGAGGGACAATTTCCTGAGTAACAATGTAACTGAGTTTCTGTGCTGGATAAGGAGCTTATACACCCGTTTTCTCATATGTTGAGATATTCCTTTAATAACCTATAGTATTGTTTCCCAAGATGCATGAAACTGGGTGATTTATTCTTTTTTGGGGTCACCATAAATGACTTAATTTGTGAGTGAGTGAGATAAAAAGCACAGTGTTTGATTTGTAGGAGCCAATTGCTTTCCTAAAGCATGTGATCGCTGAGTGAAACAGGAAGTACAGGTCTGCAGACACAGTGTCTGTTTGTCTCCCTGGATCAGAGCAGCTCTTGCTGTCCAGAGGAAAAACAAATGGATGGAGTGGTGAGCTTTCCTCTTTCCTCCTCGAGCAGAAACAACAATGTGAGTAGGAGAAACATTACAGCCTAAAGGTACAAAGTGGAACACATATATATTTCATGGCTTGTGCTTTCTCACCCTCACTCAGGTTGTTGGTGCTGATCATGTGAACAGTCATCCTGCAGGTACATCCATGCTGATTCTGAATGTATGCAACTAAACCCTTCGCAGTCCTGACTGACGATTGAGGAAGTGAGGTGGGCAGGAAATGAGCCTAAGTCTGTACCTTCCTTAGTGACATTTAATACAAATATTAAGATAAATTGTTAAAAGGGCAGCCATGCTGTTGAATATGATAAATATGAATTAGTAGCCTGTGAAGCCAATGAGGGTGACCATGTAACCTACATTGGTAAAAGGTCATTATGTCAGAAAATATAATTTCAATTAAGCTGTGTAAATGATTCATGGATGTGGAGGAATAACTCACATTTGCCCAGTGGTGTTTTATTTTATTTCCTCACGGTCTCTCTGTGTCCTGTGAGAGAGCAGATAGTCAGAGGGTGATTAAGAACAATGGAGACATTTTTCCTTTCCCTTATTAATACCGCCATTATCTGGTGCCACACTGACCACCAGGTCTCTGCACAGCCAATTTAAAGTTACAGAATAGCCTTTTAAAACTAGTCTAATGTCCTGTACAGTAATACTTCAGTCTGAAGTGTGGCTCGTCTGATTAAAGCATTGCTGCGTGACCACAGAGTGATTTTAGTCCAAAGATTCATCTCACTTCTACAAAAAAAGGATGGATTGGGTTGGTGGCCAAGTTAAATGATATGCTGTATATTCTCAAAGCGAATGAAGGTGCTGCATCGCTGGCCAACAGATAAATTCCCATCTAAAATAGTAAGACTCCTGGAAAGTGTGTAAATTCAACAAAACACTGATCGATAAAATCTCTGATGCAGAAAGGGAGACATTTATAAAACGTTGAATTTTGAAATATAGAAGTACAAGAAGCTCACAAAGCCATCAGATTTATTTGAAAACTTCTTAAAACTGTGACTCATTGTTAAGGGCTTGTGGCTATTTTCATCATATCAAAGTTAATGATCCTTTCAGCTCTGTGGCTTCTTTGGTTTCCAGATGGAAAACCCTTCAAAAGCTCAACACACAACTCCTGCAATTATTATCAAGTGTTAGTTTTCGCCTCTGAAGGCATGTCAGATTCTTGTGATTTAGTTTGAAGCTTTTATTGGAGCTGTCATTTTGTTTGGTGCTATTACTTACATGTCATATTAATTGGAACAACTCATGTGCTCAGATATCACATTGCCTGCTGCATTTTCAAAACTACGGCAACAGCCATGGTTGTATCTGTTAAAAGCACATAATGTATCCTTGCTCAACCTGTGCCTGTTCAATTACTGTTCACCAATATATCAGTTTAATGACCGTAGTAAAAAAGCATATTTACATCCTAAATCCTCGGGGGCTTTCTTATGAGGAATATATCAGCAAGCACTGCTGAGTTTTCACTCGAATAGCATATTTCGTTTTTGTGTGATACATTTTGGAAAATGTAAAACAATTATGAATTTACACCTGTTAAGCAAGCACAGGATACTGTGTTCTAAAGTTTAATAAGAAGATGTGAGTTTTTATGTCGGCAGTGTTTTACAAACAGAATTCTATCTTGCTTCTACAAAGCCCATGTGAATAACCCTAACTTATATTAGGAATTTAACCAATCGAAAGCTAAAGGCATTTCGGTTATTAAAAAGAACCCACAATTTAAAGTTTTACAGAAGTTCCAGACTTCCTATGACCAATGTTTGTATAATAACTCTATGCAGACTGAAGGTTTGGTGTATATAAAAAACAAACCACAGAAAACCTTTCCATCAATACATAATACTCGCTATTAGTGTTTCCCCCTGAAAGCTAAAATCCTCAAATACTTTAAAAGCGGGTGCTTTGTTTGAAATTTCACTGTCAGGCAATAGGATTGAAGCGTTCCTGTGGTACATGGAAAGGTCTTTAATTTATTTAGGATGTACTCAAATGGTCAGTAAATTATAGATGGAGTCAATTTGGGTTTTTCAATGTCTATCTAAACTGAGCATTGCTGCACAGAGCCTGCTGGCCCTCAGCTCTGTGTCAGCCTCAATCTTTTAGAAATCATAATTAATTTATAATATGCAGTTAATGGCATAACGGTGGCAATTTGAAAACATTGATACTAACTGTTAGTGGCTGAGAAGTGCAAACGACAATTACAGAGGTGTGTGTGGTTAAAACGAAGCAGCCTGCAGTTGCTCTTTAGCTGTTCTAATGAAGGTAAACACAGTGAAGGCACAGCTCCACTTCCTACTTGGCGAACCAGTAACTTTCTCGTGCGCACGAGAACGTATACTGTATCGTGATGAGCAAAACCGTGTCACTTGGCCAAGGTGGTTTCTACAGAACGGAAAAAACATTCCCTTTCCGGTTTGATTCTCTAGTTTGTTAAAGAGTTTCGGCAAATGTTAAAGTGTTTCGAGACTTGTACATTTGTCTCAGTTCTTGTAGTAGTGTTTCACTAATGTAATTGTGTTTTATAAAATGTAAATTTGTTTTTATAAAATGTAATTTTGTTTTAGAAAATGTTAATTTGTCTCTAGCTTTGTAAAAGTGTTTTGCATCTTGTTAATTTGTTTTTTTAATGTTAAATAGTTTTTTCTTTGTTAAAAGTGTTTTGCTAATGTAAATTAGTTTTATAAAATGTAAATTTGTCTCAAGCTTTGTTAAAGTGTTTCACACTTTGTAATTCTCGTTTGCACTTCTCAGCCACCGTAGTGCAGTAGCAGCAAGCTCATTTACAGCTACTTTCGAAGCAATCACAGACTAGCATCAGAAAAATACTCCAATATTGTTAAAAGTGTTGCAGTACCATTAATGTATTATATCACAATTACTTAGAAAGTGAAAACTGTGGATGGCAGACTCATGTCTCTGTGGCATCATAGAGAGTTGCAGTTGTTACCCTTGTCCACTAGGGAGCAGTAAAACATTGATGTACGGATTAGAGAAGTAGAACAAATGGTTACCCAGACCAGGGTTCTGAATCCTCAGGCAAATGCAGAAAATAAAGCTGTTTTTATGTAAGCTATTGCATCAATTATCTTCCCACCTTCAAGAAAAGTTGACCGAGGGAAGTAGTCGTTTTTTCTGTATACCCGTGAGAATAAAGCTGCAGTGAATGTGCGCTGTTATGTGTTTTACTCACAAGGAAGTGTCAGCTATAATGTCACAGCTGCAGCAACTAACTCATCCCCACTGCCAGAGTGAATCCTTCTCACCAAGATGGCAGCCATCCCGATGAAACATGAACGTAACTCACTCTCAGGGAATCATTCTGCGTCACAGCTAAGCAATGGATGGGGAACATTAAGTTCAGGAGAAAATACTTTTTCTGTTCTCATATTTAAAATCCAATGGTTCAATGTAGCTTTAAGGTTATTGTGTTTACTCCATCCAAAGTTAAACGTAGGCCTATGCACACAGACTTTGCCTTTGGTCAGCAATGTTTTTAACTATGTTCCTTTTTTCCAGTCAAGGTCTTAAAATCTAATCCAATTGTCTTAAATGTTTTTGTGCAAGAGAAGGATAGTTGGATTTGAGGAACAATTGGAATGTTTGTAACATCAATTACTGTGTCCTTGGAGTCTGGTATAATATTAGAGGAGGGGGGGGTGTATAGCACAACGGCCACATACTGTTGCAGAAACTGTTACAGGAGTAAGCTAAGTAAAGTCACCTCAGCATCTGGTTTTCTCTATGTTTATAATTCTACGCACACACTGTTTCTTATATTCTTTTATAAATGAATGGCTAGGTTAGATGTTTGTGTTGTGAAATTAGCTCAGTTAAAACCAAATTTCACACAGGGCAATCTGTCTAAATTGCTCCATAACACAACAGCTGCCATTGATAATTGGCTCTGGGGTTGACAAGAGTAGAAACAGTATCAAACTGACTGACTTTACTTGCTGCTTCAGTTCATTCAATTATTATAGTTTAAATTATTTCTCATGCCAAATTACAAGACACAAGTTATTTACGAAGATATTTATAAATACAAATTGTATTGTCAAAGAAAAGAAGCACAAACTAAATAAAAAATATATGTTGGCATAAAATCCTTTGAAAAAGCATAAATATTCAGACTGTCTGTTTTTTCTCTTCATCCAGCCTTTGTCCAGATAACTGACTATTTTATATGTCATGTTTCATATAATCTTACTCATACTGCCCCCTCCATATTTACAAAATGTATACCTATTCTTAGCTTACAATTTCACCTTTATGTTTTTTTTCAGAATTAAAAAGAAATATGTAAAAAATGACCATTCCACGTCGCCTTTTTATATTGAAGCTCCCCATCCAGCCTGTAGAGTGTAGTGTTGACTTTATATATACAGTCTATGGTTGACATGTGCCAGCAGTGAGCTCCTACACTCGCATAGAGGAAGCTGAACATAGGCTGTTCAATAGAGGACACAACTCCATAAATCAAATCTAATGGCGTGCTGGTTATCAGCCAGCCTTCTCTTCCCACCCTCTGCTCTTCCACTGTCAGCTCACGTTCCTCTGCTTGCCTCCTTGTAATTGTCTTGTTCTTACTTTTCCATCACATCATCCCCCTCGTTACTATCCCCCCCTCTCCCCCCTTAAACTCTGGCAAGTGTCCTGATCTCTCTGACAGGTTCCACAAACAGCTGATGGGGGAGCAGAAAGTGGAACATAGCTGCTGTGAGTTTTAATGGGGCTCCTTGGTAATCCATAATCTGACAGCTCATCAAAGCAGGCAGGCCATGCTGCTCATGTTCCCTCGTTCTGGGATCGCCTAGCAGGATACATGTGAGTGTGAAGTACCACATGTAATCTGTGCCTTCAGGCTTGGGAGTTTGAGCAATGTATATGTTTAATATAGGCTTCCAACTTGCATTTGGTTTAGGTTAAAATAACTGTTTAATTTCAGGAACAGTATAGACAGTTGACAAGACCGCACACATCTCTCTGTCTGCTTTCTCACTGATAACTCAATGCATTAATTTTCATTTTGTGGAGGTACAGAAAGGATTTTGTAACTGCGTCAGGTCGGTATAGTTTCTTAGCTCACTGTGAAATTCAAATTGTACACCAGAAAAAGAACTCGAAGAGATTAATACAAACCCCCAACATTAATACAGTGCAGCATGTTGACATAGCAATCAAGCCAGGATAGTTATCTATGTTTGGAGGGGAAATAAACTTAATAACCTGATGAAAGAGCAGGATGTCTGCCTTTCGGTCTAGCTCAATAATTGTGTGTATCCAAGCATTCATTCCACCTGCTATGAAGTATTAAGCAGCAAATTGTGATCAGCATGATACAGTATTTTTAATCAGCAGTAACAGCACTACAGCCCATTCATTTGTGTGTAATCAGGTTGGAGCACACAGCATGCTGTGCAGTTGAGCATTCAAGGCAAATTAATTAAACCCTGTTCTTTGTGTCTTCAACTATGAGAAATAGTTGAGCATTTTAAGGTGAAAACCTCATTCATGCTCTTGTCAACAGATAGATAAATAGAACAATCACTCGCTTGTCTGCACCAAGTTCTTCTGAAAAATGAAATCCATCGCTGTAGTGCAAACAAATCAGTTTCTCGAATGGCCACTTGAGGCTGGTTCCAAAAGCAAGTCAATCACCACAGACTCATTACCCTTATTTTAAATTCCTAACTTTGCTGCAGAAATAAACATATTTAAAGCCTTGCACAAAAATAGATGTTGGTCTCTAAAGTACAGAAAACGGTACAGAGTTCAATTTATACATACATAAACTGTTAATATTGTATTGGTTTAAAGTTATGCATAATTGCAGTCATGGCAGCCTTGATTGACAGACAGGTGCCATCAGAGGTTGCTGGTTACTTGCTGTGTCTGTTGCGTCACCCTGGCCTGCCTCACTCCACCAACAATACACATCGTTGCCCATTTTAAGATTAGTTTGGAGTAAGGAGGAGACACAACATTTGAGATCCACAATGTTGTTTCATAAACTTATCGGTGACATCAAAGAAACTATATCCATACTTTATACATCTATTGTCTATGTGCTTAAAATGAAGCTATAGCCAGTAGCCAATTAGTTTAGCAAAAATACTGGAAACTGAAGGAGGTAGCTCTCCTGTCTCTCAAGTTAAAACAAACATGCCAGCACTTAAAGCTCTCTATAACACACTGTGGATGTTTTATTATTGGAAATATGTCAATAGCTACTTGATGGATTGAGACAAAAGTTTTTCCTACAGCTTGTGGTGATCACCTGACATTTCTTCCAGCACTACAAAGAAGTTGACATGTTTTTAATTAATTTAAATATCTTGACATTGATTATATGGATTGCATATTAATGCTCCCCAGAGGATGAAGCGTAATCACTTTTTTCCTCTGGCTTTGCATCTGGGGGCATAATCAAGTTAAAACGTTAATTTGTCCAATACTCCGGTTTCTAACCAAATACTAGGGAAACTATATGGTACATTATATATACTGGCTGTAGGTGTCAGATATATACAGAACCTGTCTCTGATTGGCTCGAAACACCAAACAGATCATTGTAGCATCCCATAATCCCCTCTGTTTCAGTCCCGTTTCAAAAGTGCTGATTCTGTCTGTTACTTTAGATGAAAATAGAACACTTCTGAATTACGGCCCGTCTACACTACAGCGTCGACAGCGTCGAAAGCTCCAATCTTCTCCAATCTGCCCATTCACTTTCAATGGGGTGACGTCACGTAGCCGCGCTTTTTCGCCGAACTGAATTGTGGGTAGCAGAGCGAGGCGTCTCAGGCGACAGAAGTTGAACAATGTTCAACTTCTGTCGCCTGAGACGCCGGAGTAGCCAGCGCCAGCCAATCAAATCCCGTTTCCCAAAATCTGACAGCTGAAGCCGTAGCCAATCAAACCGCGTCTAAGCTGGGAGAGATATCCCGCCGTTCATTTCTATATTTCAAAAAAAGTCGGAGGAGAAACTAACTATCGCCGTAGCGAATCACCCGGTTTTGTATGACCAGACCCTCTTCACCTACCGGGATACAAACCGGAGGAACCAGGCATGGAGGGAGGTGGCAGAGACAGTGGGGGAAACTGGTAGGTTTTCGCCTGTTTGGGGAGTTTATATATATATTGCTCGCATAAAATCCCCGGGGGTTTTTGCTTTGTATGTCGGGGGCGGGAGATTCATGTGATTGGTTGTTGGTCGTGTTGCTTGAATAAAATCCCCAAGCTCCAAACACGCCCAGCTCCAAGCTATTTTTGGAGCTGTAGTGTGGACGCTCCGTTACTGCGTCTAACATGGGACATACAGTACTATTTAAAGTATAAGTATCATAAGGGCCAGTAAGCTAAAATACTGCAACAGTTAGTGGTTAATGGAGGAGTTTGGAGGGTGTTTTAACACACACCTGTTTTGCAGGTCTCCCTTGAAAAAGAGATCTATGATCTCAATGGGACAAATCTGGTTAAATAAAGGTTTGAAATGAAAATGAAATGAACACTTATGGGGAAGAAAATAAGGGTAAAATTGTGAGGGAAATCTAAAAAAAATAATTGTTTTGTGTAACGTAAACTGCAAATGTTAGCATGTCATTAGCTAACAACTAGCTTGCTAGCTAGCTAGCTTAAACCCAAGGCAATTATAAAATGAGTTTATGGCATGCTAGCATTTGCAGCTAGCATGCTATAAACTCATTGTATAGTTGCATGGAAGAAGACAGATTGAATTGCAAACCTAACTTCTTCAACTGGTAAATTGAGTAAAAGTACTCAAATCTTGTACTTGAGTAAAAGTAGAAGTACTCAGGTCATAAAAAGTTACTTTATGCAGCTAAATTAAATACATGATATAATGTGTCCTCCCAAGCTTCCTTGTAGCCAAAATGGCAGCAAGACAACACAAAAATAGGGATTTAATCAACTAGTATCCTGCCTAAATGTAGTAAATCATAACAAATCAGGTATGGAGTTATACAAGACTATACACTAAAAAATGCTGGGTTAAAAACAACCCCATTTGGGTCGTTTTTTAACCCAACGCCAGGATCAATATTAGACCAACCCAGCAGTAGTTAATTTGACCCAACGAAATAGGTTGTGTATTTTAACCCAGCAGATGGGTTATACATTTAATCCAAATGCTGGGTCAAATTAATTACAGCCCTGGGTTAATTCTACCATGAATTGGGTTAAATATTACACCCAAATGCTGGTTCATAATAGCTGCGATGGGTTAATTCTACAAGTTATTATCGTCATGTTTTTAATGCAATACCCATGTCTCTTAAACATTTAAATTACAAACCCTTTTAAAATACATCCTATATTTGGTCATGCAAATAATATAATATGCAATAAACGCTTTTAAACAATGTTGGAATCTTAGAAAAATATTCATTTTATTGTTATAACAATTGACAGTTCAATAAAGTGCAAAAGATTCAGTTCACAATAAAGTGCAAAACTTTCTTTAAACAAAACTTAACATTTATGCATGTACAGTACAGCCTGTAAACAACACACCTTCGTGCCACGCTATGAGCTTGTAGATCTGATAGGATGCGTTTGTTCTAATGTGTGTTGTTTACAGGCTGTACTGTACATAACACACATTAGTACTGTACATAACACACATTAGAACAAACACATCCTAACAGCATCCTAGCAGATCTACAAGCTCATAGCACGTCACTTTGTGCCACGCTATGAGCTTGAAGATCTGCCATTTCTAAATCTCAAAATCTTTGCTTCTGGTTTGAGAACCACTAATAGCAACATACGTTTTTTCAGAAATTACTGGTTCATATACTGGCTATGTAAACGTTACAAAGAAAATCCTCCAACATGATCACAAAAATGTACTGCTCCTTTAGGTGATCCGAACTACAGGAAACTAAGATGTGCAAATAAACATTTTAACAATTTATGCTTCCACCATTTAGCTCTTTTAACTCAAAGTATTTAAAATACTTTGAGCATTAGGTAGTATTTTGAACATCACACACACACACTTCACAAATCCAGCAATATTTGATTTAACCAGATAGAACCCTACTCTGTTAACAGGTCACTGTCTAGCACTGGCTTCGTAGTGCACTGATCGATTAGGCTAAGCTAACCTGTAGCTGCTCCCTCCACACTCACAACAACTTCATACAGACATAAATAAAGCAGCTGTATTCGCCATACAGGAAACACACATTTAAAACGGTTTTGCCTGCCATTTTTGTGTACACAAGCATTCATCAATGGTTTGGAAAGTGGCGCTGTACCTTAATAATATAAAGGCTTGTATTTGCGTGCATTTCCTGTTCGGAAATTGGCGCTGTACTGAGAGTGGAGGGTGTTCTGAGATTAGCGCATGCAGGCAGGCTCCATGGAGCTGTCAGCTCCGGACTGCGCAAAATGCGTACATGAAGCGCTACGTCATGAACGCAAGAAATCTACCCTCGTGGGGGCGCGCTCTTGTGATTGGCTTAGAATTGAGGAGACATCTGATTGGCTATAGATAGAAATAATTACAGGTACGAATCGGCTGACCGTCAGGGGAGTCTCAAAAAACCCACACACGAATGCACAGCGATCCGTGCACAGAAAGCGGTTTGTGTTTGCAGGTGCAGCGGTTTTAAACGGAAAACAAATATGTGAGGATCAAAAATACACATGTAAAACTTTTTTCTGTATTTGGATTTTATTTACATGTATATGAAACGGAACACATTGTGTGTGCATTGAAAAACACAAGTGTGGATCCGGAAACACAAGTGTGAATCCTTTTGCGGATCATGAAATACAAGTGTGAATCCTTCTGTGCGCATGTGTGTATTATGAGACTGTTCTGAGCCCATATATAAATAACCCAGAATGAGTTAAACATTTCATAACCAAATGGTTGGGTAGACAAAAATATTTTGACCCAGCACTTGGGTTGCACAAAAATAACCCAATACCATAATAACCCAGAATGGGTTAAACATTTCATAACCCCATGGTTGGGTAGATGAAATAACCCACTGTTTTTTAGAGTGTATCTGGTAAAAACAGACCAAATCTTTCTATGGATGTCAGTTTTTGATGTCCAACAGCTTAAAGACAAAATGAGAGAGCAGGAGGAAAAGATCTCAGAAGACCTGGCCGAAAAACACCTGAGCTGGGAGAGTGAGAAACTTCAGCTGAAGGATGAGAGAAGAGAGATGGAGACTACATTAAAACAGAGGAATCCAAGAAGAAGCTGGCGGAGGAGAACGACAGCTTGGAGTTGGACGTCAAACTGAAGGACTGGCAAGTGAAGCAGTTTGAGAAAGACATGGAGGTGCAGGAAGAAAAGTCCTCCAAACAACACCAGAGCTGGGAAACCAAGGCTAGTTTAATGGAGACCGAAATAAAGAGGTCACTCAGGAGAAGGAAGACCTGGCTCAGAGACTTCAGAGCCAGGCAACTGAATTCAAAGAGATTCAGGCTCAATTACACATGAGTAGTGTTACCAATGCCATATCAATCTCATTAGTATGCAGACAAAGTGACAGGTCGCCCCGCCCCTTTTTGACCGGAAGTCCTGCCTAATTGACCGGAAGTCCCACCTTTTTATTTTTGAAAACCGGAAGTCCCGCCTCATTATACCGGAAGTCCCGCCTCGTTCGACCGGATGTCCCGCCCCCACTTCCGGCGGATGTCCCGCCCCCGCTTCCGGTTTACAAAATACAATTTAAATTTAAAAAATGAGAAAAATAAAATGCCGTTGTTTTCAATCAATTAATATGCCTAGGATATATATCCCGCCTCCTAACCACTTCCTGTGTGGTTAATCCTGTATATAGTATCGAATGTAACTTACAAATACTTGCAAATAACATGAAATTAATCAAAAGTAAAGCATCTAAAAACATATATTTAAACCTCTCTGTTTTTGCGAACAGGACATGACATGAGGGGAGAAAACATATGGTGGGAGGAGGGGGGAACACACACACACACACACACACACACACACACACACACACACACACACACACACTTTCCCCAGCCCCTCACCCCTCTCGCTTTAGGGCTGTCTAGATAAAAAGCGTCACTCATTTTTTCAAGTCGAGAGAAAATGGCCAAGAGACGTCTTGATATGAATTTAATCAGCGAGACACCGGTGACAACTTACAGCCATCCGTTGGGTGCTCCAAATCAAAGTAAAGCATATAAAAAACAGATATTTTAAAAAGTCAGCCTTTTTGCTAGAGGATAGGGGAGGGGAAAACCCCAAACCCCCTATGGAGAAGCCATAAACCCCCTATGGAGACAAACATGTTGTAAACAGAGGGAGGTAGGTAATATACTTAAATATATAGAAAGTCAGAGAATATTTATCAGAGGATAACGCATATGCATTTGTACAAGTCAACACGGGTGCATTTTGTAAGAAAACAGAGTTTTCGTACTCAGACCGCTGCAACAATTTCAAGCAGATCTCTGCGATATGCAGTCGCTGTCCGAATATAATGATGGCTTTAATTATTTGTTAACAGTCATAAATGTATTTAGAAAAACCTGTGCTCAAACATTAAAAAGAAAAAGAAGGGTAAGGTTACCAAAGCTTTTGATACAGTTTTAACACACACAGCGAGATCCCTAAAAAGTCACAAACAGAAGCGGGGAAAGAATTCTTTAATAAGTTAATGTAGTTTGACCATTGTAACTGCTGTGCAGACATACTGATAAAATAGGGCTTCTAACTAATTACCTTAAATAAAATCACTAATTAATTAAACCAGTTCAATACGCATTATTCTTATTCTTATCATTCTTTATGAGCGCAGTAACGGTAAGGTATCTAATTACTTATTTATCTAGTATTCCATCACATAATAACAGAGATGGTCAAACTGAAGTAGAGACATGGCAGAAATCCTACAATGAAGCAGGACAGTGAAGGGGAAGTCTCTTTTGAAGAGGGTTTTAATAGTTTAAAGATCTTAATGCCCCCTTGATCATATCTTTTTTTTTAAAAGACTGTTTCTCTAAAAGGCAGGTTTTGTGATTTTTAAGACTTTTTACAGACACTCGGCAGATTTGTGTGTAATTCTCTCACAAAGGAACAGTAAGTCTCTTACTTTTTTTGATAGTGTTTTTTATGTATGACAACTTTACAACTGGTAGAAAGTTAAGTACTTTTTCTGAGCAGATTTTCTTTAAGACTGTGACTCTTAACAAACCAACCCCCCGAGAGACAGACATACTCATCCCCTTTTCAACGTATTTTGTTTTTGTCTTTCTCGCTTTTTTTTCCCATTATATCTTTGGAAGAAACTACATAGTGATTGCTAGCAAAAATACAACATGCAACTAATACATTATACAATATTACGACTTTTGGCGATATTTTCAACACAATATACTTGTACCCTTTTTTTTTTTGTAGGACTTCAAGATATGTTGCATGTCATGCATAAACACGGTGTCATCTTTCTTGAAACTGATGTGCTGTCCGTTTTACAAACAAGTTATGTTTATGCTTCTTCATCCTCTGAATGTTCCTCCCCCGTCCCTCTTCACAATAACAATAAAGGTGGATCTGTGAAATGAAACACCTCTTCCCAAAGCGTGACTACCATATTGAGGGCATGCGTCTAAGGCAGTAGGGTCTAAATCGATGGGCCAGATATACTAACATGCAGAACGTACGGTATGTTTGAAAAAGACTAACCATTTATCCAGTTCAAGCTGTCTTTAAGATGTGACATCGCGCTCTGACTATTTCCCATAAAATCGTGACAAACTATTACTTGTTCTTACATTTGACCTCTTGCTGCTTGGTTGAAAATGATAGATGAAAAAGAACTTTTTTTAAAAGAGTCAAACCACAAATGTTTTAAGATTGTTACAAAATGTAAAAAATAAAAAAGGTCTGGAGACAAAATTAATTCAGGTGACTCTGGCTTTATTAGGACAACAAACATATAATACAAATGGGTTAGGGGTTAAATATAACCATTGTGGACTTAATAGTCTAACAAAATACTTTTATCTGAATACATTTGTTCTTTTTAAGAGCACTTTTTGAAATTATTTATTTATTATTTCAGTGGAACAATCCAGTATTTGTTAACATTAACGCTTTCTTCTCTTTTTCTTGTGTTACTAAGATACTTTTAGACACACTTTGATGAATGCAACACTTGTTCAGTTAAACAATGGGGTTTTTTTTTTCTGATAAACTTACATATTTTTAGTTATTTTATGTTACCAAGATACTTTGAGATACACCCTGATGTACCCAACACTTAACAAAGGGTATAATATGAAGTACTTGGTAAGGAAGGGGTTTTTCTTTAAGGGTGCAAAACTTTAGAACAGGGTCAAATATTCATTAAATTGTATTGAATTGAGTTTTCTTTTTTGATTTTCAACATACTATTTGTACACAATGACTTTTCCATATTTCTGATAAACTATACTTTTGACTTTTTTCCGTAAAATCATGACAAACTATTACTTATTCTTAAATTTCACCTATTGCTGGAGATGAGATGAAAAAGCTACAACGCTTAAAGAACTTTTTTTCTAAAAACTCTCAATTCTATAATTGACTCCCCCATTCAACGCAATGAGCCCCACCCTCCACTCAGCAAATCATCTAAAACGAAGGACCTCACTAAGACGATCGTTGTAAACTAGCCATGGAGCAGAGAAAAGCCAAGACTCCCCCCGCGAGTTGCAGTCAGGAACAGAGTCCACCAGCAACACCACCATGTGGGAAACCCGAATCTTGCAGTACTACTGCTGCTGATGCTACTCCTCGGGTCAAGAAGTCTCAGTTTAGGGACACAGTGAAATCGGAGTTGTTTCATATTCTGGAGATGGTGATGTATCGGTACAGAAAAGAAATCTGCAAAGAATGCCGACGCAGTAACCCCGACCAGAGGCAACACGATTGTCGGAATGACATGCCCGATTTCTTCTTCAGAAACAATTACAAAGCGTTAATGAAAAGACTTTGGCTCGCCGACTTCGTTGCAGTGATTGACCAGAGTCTTATTGAAAAAGGCATTTGCGAGGATAAACTGAAGATAGGACGCGCTTCGGAAGCCTTTCTGCACAAGCTTGTAAAATGCAGATGCCTCAAGGAGAGACTTGAAATATCCATACAGAGTTGGATGGAGAAGAAGAAGACTAACAAACAGCAGTCGGATGGAGAAGAAGCCAGGGACTTGTTCAATGCAGTGACTTTTTTCTTTAAGTAAAATAAAAATGGGAAACTACTATGCAAAACGCTCTGTATATATTGATCATAATGTAGTCCTTACCCGTTTAATAAGTGTGATGATGGGGACGATTGAAAACAGAACGAGTAGTGACCCCCGTGTAAAAAGAATGGCCGAAGTTTGTAAACTGGAAGACATTTTGGATATCGTTCGTTCTGGCAGTACTATTCCGGGTCATTGGGAAACGATTGTAAACGAAACATTTAAAGTGGTCCTGGAATCTTCATTTCCCGAAACATTCTGTAACATTATCTCAGAAATGAAACAAACATCAAAAGTGTATCATGTGCTCTCATTGTATGCTCTGTTTGTAGATGTAATGCGTCTGTGTGTTGAAAACAGCATACACGTGAATATTTTGACTGAAGTGAAAAACTTCCATCACGATATCTCCAGTAATATGGGGAATTCTATGCTGGAGACTGTCCTGGGGATGCTACAATCAGTATAACTATTGATTTTGTGTGTGAAAAAAATAAAAAAAGTGTTTTTTACATCTAAAAACTGTTGTCATCATTATAGCAAGGGGAGCGTGTCTGATACATGTGTATTACAGTCCTTCTTGTTGTGTTTTTCAGTGTTTTCTGTGTGTCTGTACACACAAAGCACACTTCATTATCTACTTTTCAGCTTTTTTAAAAAGAAAAGTGTATCTTTCGGTAACTTTCTCAGAGAATTTAAGCATAAATCTGTCAAATGTTCAAAACAGCCTTGTTTCACTGAAATACCCTCAAAATGACAAACTGCCATTAAGAGTCAGATTCTTAACCAAATCTACTGACACAAAGTCCTTCGTTATATACTTTTCAGCTTTTAATACAAAAGTGTATCTTTCGGTAACCTTCTTGAGAGAATTAAGCATAAATCTGTCAAAGATTCTTAACGAGATCTACTGACACAAAGTCTACTTCATTATCTACTTTTCAGCTTTTATACACAAAGTGTATCTTTCAGTAACTTTACCAGAGAATTTAAGCATAAATCTGTCAAATGTTCAAAACAGCCTTGTTTCACTGAAATACCCTCAAAATGACAAACTGCCATTAAGAGTCAGAATCCAAGCGAAATCTCCTCAAACAGAGTACTTTCTACAGATGAAGCCTCCCACTCAACGCAATATGTCCCACCCACTCAGCAAATCATATAAAACTAAGGACGACCGTTAAAAACTAGCCATGGATCTGAGAAAAACCAAGTCTGACGTAGCCTGCCCTTATTATCACCAGGATAGTGGATACGGGCTTAATGACTGGATGTTACAAAGTAGGGGAGAGGATGTCCCAGAAGAAGAGCTCTCGTCTATATCATATCCATGTAAGGTCTTTAGGACAAAAGAGGACCATGATAACATGACATATGAAGAATATCTTTCTTTAAAAGATGGTATTATAGATAACCTTTATAGAAACAGTATATCTCATACCACTCGCCAAGATCGCAAACGACAATTAGCAGAAAAGAAAAGAAAAAGGAAGAAAAAGCAACATGAAAAGGAGAAGAAAAATTAAAAGCAAACGCAGAATGCGAATGAAAAGAAAAGGGACCATAGGACGGAAAACTAAAAAGACAAAAAGAAGGAAGGTGAAAAGAAAAAGAAACAAAGTGAAGACATTTAAACTAGAGGATGGTGTTGTAGAGCCATTACCGGATCATAATAATCTTATAGATCATCTCCCGCTAACCGACTGCTGCGAATGTGTTGAACAAATACCAAAAGCAATGGCAGAACTTTGCTTCAGTATAATGAGAGAAAAAGCGCGATACTGTGGAATTGCCCAAATTGGCGACGGTGCCAGAATATGTATTAAAAGACTGTTGGAGGATCTCTATTCTAGTGTCGGTTGTCATTACAGCGAAGGATATGCCAAAACGTGTGACGA